>NC_091095.1:565000-697500 GCF_024713975.1 Paralichthys olivaceus | reverse complement strand
TGGCTGAGGAGGTCGGCCGTTTCTCACCTCCGCTCCTCCAGGATCAGAGGGCCCGGAGCCAGAAGGGCCGAGGCCTCGCAGCACCGTGTTCACCCGACTGGCAAAGCTGGAGGGGGGGGGGCCTCAATAATGAATGAAGCCGGGCGGAGGTGTGTGAAGGTGTAAACACGGACATTTGTTTGTGTGCCAGGACGTCACTGTTGTTGTCATGTGAAGAACATTGTAACTTCAGTCTTTTTATAATCCGAGCACCTCCTCCTCCTCCTCCTCCTCTTCATGCTCCTCTTCCTCCTCTGCTTCGTTTTAAAAGCAGCTGACGTCAGATGTTTCAGGAATTAACTTTTGAATCAGTTTAACTTTAGTTTCCTCACTAACGTGCTCAGCGAGGATGAAGGAACATGGTAAACTTCATTACCTCCACATTAACATTTCAGCATTCGGCTCCACAGTCTCTATGATTCATTCATTTTGAGTTTGACCCCGCCCCCCACGCCTGACCTCTGACCTTTGTGCACAGTTTGGACGGAGATGAAGAAGCTCTGAGCAGGAGACTCGTTCTCCAGGTCGCTGAGGGTGAAGCGGAAGCTGTCGTGACCTTTGAAGGCGGCGGCGTTGGCGCGGCTGTTGTGTTGGTACCACAGACGGTTCAGCTCCACGTCGTCCTGAGTGAAGTTCTGAGCGGCCGACAGCTCGGTCCAACCCGACCCCGTCTGCAGAGCGACACAGAACCGACACAGACGCCGGGTGAGTCCTGAGCTAACACACTTTAAACTGACCTCAGGTCAGACACTTGGTGAACGTCAGCATGAAGAAGACGAAGCTGCAGGTTTATTACAAACAGTTTGAGTCTGTGAGACGTAGCTTAGCAACGCAGACAGTTCTTTCGTCTTTTAACATAAAGACGTCTTAAACCTTCATCCTCCACACACACACACACACACACACACACACACACACACACACACACACACACACACACACACACACACACACACACACCTTGAGCTGCAGTGTTCCAAACCGCGGTGCAGCGTTGATGTAGAAGTACACCTGGTTCAGGGGCGTGTCCATGTCCTCGGCCTCCAGAGCTACACTTGAAATCACCCTACGCTCGCCAGAGTCCACCTCCAACCCAGAATTCCTGGGACACCAACGAAGAAGAAACTGTGATTAAAATATATTCACAGTACATTTAGGACAAGGGGACAAGCTTTAGACAAGTATTCACGTTTGTCGAAGTAAATAAAGACGGACAACACGTCTCCACTCGGGAGGAAAATGAAGCCAAAATATCTCAGATACAAACGCTGCCATCTTGTGGTGATGATGCCATTTGGAGTGAAGCCGTGGTATCGAAGTCCCGCCCATACCCACGCTTGACCAATCCTGAGTCAGTTCCAGCTGTCAATCATGACGTCTCTGTTTTTATATAATAAATGAACCAAACTGATCAGAGACACTTGAACAATCAGAGAGATGAGGACGAGCGGAAACGACAGAAACATCTTTAAACATTTATTTAACGTCTACTTTGAGTTTTTAGTTTGGTCCCATTTGCTAACATGGAGGAGACAACCAGGGGGACAATCACTATCACTATGGGAGCTGTCATATCGTCCATCTGAGTCCAGTGTTCACTTTCATCTGTGTTTGATGTCCACCTGTCCAGGTAGAGGGCGGAGCCTTTTCTTCAGACACTCGATGGACAGAGATCAAATCAAAAGGACAGAATCAAACCATCCTTTAAATGAGTTCTGAACAAGAGGAACCGTTTGATTTTCCAAACACAACCTGCAGCTGCAGCAGAAGTTGAAAACTTGAGTGAGAGCAGGTTTTTCCAGGAGGGATCATGGGAGATCTGTGGTGGTGGACGTGGTGTTGGGACGGGAGGGGGGGGGGGGGCGGCTGAACATCAGAAACCGTCTGGCTGCTTCTTCACTCGGAACTAAAATCCACGCAGGACAGAAGCTGCCACGTCCGTCCTGCAGGAACGCAAAAACAAGGAGGCCGGCATCTGCCAAGTCTCTGCGTTACTTCCGCCCCGGCGGCCTTTACAGTACCAGCTCGGCCAACGCACCCACGCACGCCGACAACTGATCTGGGGACAGTGTGGAGGTGGTGGTGGTGGGGGGGTGATGATGGGACGGCATGAGGAACCCAGTGAAGGATGCAAAAACCCAATCACTCGTTCAAATGAACGGGGGGGGGGGGGGGGGGGGTTGTCCTCTGTTAACACCAGGTCACCACCATCCCTCCTCCCCCATCCCCATCCCCCTCCCCCCTCCGGCTCATGTTGACTCCACAGCAGCAGTTTGAATGACGATATTAAAGCAGCTCAGTCCCTGTTGGAAACGTGTGTGTCTGTGAAGTTGTGTTCTCTTGTTATTGTATTATATTATATAGTAAAGTTGTGTGTCTGTGAAGTTGTGTTCTCTTGTCCTGTGTTGATGCTTCAGAGTTTCAGAGACCCAGTCACGACCTGTCAAAATAAAAGCTCTGAAATTGAGCATGACATAAACGCAACAGCAACAATATGAGCGTTGTGCTTTTACTTTGTAGAAGTTGCCCAACAGGAACAGATTATATGAATGTGGTAACAAAGATCAACACCAGAGAGTCGAAGATGTTTCAGTCGTTCTTCTCTCCGATGTTCGTTCAAGAGTTTCTTTAGATTATTTGATGATAGAAAAACAGGCGGAGACGTAATGATTGACAGCTGACACTGACTCCTGATTGGTCCTTGATACCACGCCTCCACTCTACAATCACTACTGCGCAGACTCCGAATGCCGTCATCACCACAAGATGGCAGCACTTGTATCGGAGATAATTACGCTCATCAGATTTATTTTGATTAGTTATAACTCAGAGTCGGTGTGATGAGAATCTGAAGAAGAAGAAACTTCACCATGGAGTCGTCTTTGTTTTTATTATTTTCAATTAGTATGTGAACAAATGTGTGTGTGTGTGTGTGTGTGCACGTGTGTGTATGTGTGTGTGTGTGCATGTGTGTGTGTGTGAGCGTGTGTGTGTGAGCGTGTGTGTATGTGTGTGTATGTGTGTGTGTGAGTGTGTGTGTGTGTGTGTGTGTGTGTGTGTGTGTGTGTGTGTGTGTGTGAGCGTGTGTGTGTGTGTGTGTGTGCACGTGTGTGTATGTGTGTGTGTGTGCATGTGTGTGTGTGTGAGCGTGTGTGTGTGAGCGTGTGTGTATGTGTGTGTATGTGTGTGTGTGAGTGTGTGTGTGTGTGTGTGTGTGTGTGTGTGTGTGTGTGTGTGTGTGTGTGTGTGTGTGTGTGTGTGTGTGTGTGTGTGTACTTGAGCAGTCGTGGTTTCTCGTCGTTGACCGGCAGCACAGTGACCTGAGCCGTCCCCTGGACTGTGTGGACGCCATCTGTCAGCTGCAGAGCCACGGCGTCCTCCAGGGTTTCTGTGTCATCGTGCATGTACATGATCTTCATGCCTGTGGAGGGAGGAGGAGGAGGAGGAGGGTGATGATGAAGAGGCAGGTGAAAGTGAGGGCAAAGATATTTGGCATTGAGTGGAAGAGGAGAGGAGGAGAGGAGGAGAGGAGTAGAGGAGTAGAGGAGTAGAGGAGTAGAGGAGGAGAGAGATGAATAATATCTATTTATGTTTAAACCAGTTGCTTCCTCCCTGAAAATGAAAAGTCTGTTGATGTGTCGGTGAAATATTGAGACGTGTTCGGTTCTTTAGCGACTAAACAAACATAATCATCATTTTCGGTGATTCTCTCCGACAACGTGAACGAAGTGTTCGTCAGCAGGATGAAACTGTCGATTTCCCGTGAACGAGTCAGAGACGAACTCTGCGTGAACATGTGAACTCTCAGAAATAAAGTTGAGTTGAGTTCAGTGAAGTGAAGTCAGGTTGTCGGCTCCTCACCTTGTCGCAGCTCCTGCAGGGTGAAGGAGGTGACGGGGAGGGTCCTCTGCAGGAGGCCGGCCCCCATCTCTTTGTAGCGGCTCATCTCGGCACCGTAGATTCCGTTGATCAGGCGCCCGTGAACCGGCGGCTGCACCACGGTGAAGCTGAGGAGGTCCGGAGGGGCGTCCAGGTCCAAACCGTCCAGTATGGACGGAGTCAGCTCCCTGATCCCGCCCTCCTTCACCTGCAGGAGGAACACAGGAACCGTATGATTGTGTGGCGCCCCCAGGAGGGCGTAATGAGTATTACACACCAGAAAACCTTGATCTTCTCAGACCTGTGAATCTGCAGTGTACGTACGGTGAAGTTGGCGAGCAGCAGAGAAGGCGTCTCATCATTGGTCGGATTGATGATGATGTAGAAGGGGACGTGGGCGGAGCGATGCAAGCCATCACTCACACTAATGGACAGTTGGTCGACAGTTGGCTCCGCCCCTTTGTGTTCAGATTGGACGTAGTTGATGAAGCCAGCAGTCAGATGGACGAGACTGAAGGATTCTGGGAAACAAACAACCTCTCAAACACACGTTTCTATTCCTGTGAGGACACGAACCTCGAGCCTCGAACTCTGAACCCTCACAACTTCAATCCAGATGTTAAACAGACAAATGTCCTCACAAACACAGACGGACACACTGACCCACTCGGACTCCTGCATTGCTCTTCTCAGATCCGGGCGTTGGCAGCGTGTTCTCCAGGAAGCCGTGCAGAGGCGGGGTCTCCAGGTGAAAGGTCAGCTGGTCCCGGGGGCTGTCGGGGTCTGAAGCCCCCAGGACCCCCCCACACAGACATGCTGAGGAGCCCTCGTCCACCACCAACAGGGACTCACCTGGGACAAGACACAAGCTGCTCAGCAACATGAGGACAATTCACAAGCTGCAGCTTCATTAAGTTTATTTTGCCTGAAGAGAAAAACATGTTGAGTCTCAGCAGCTCGACTGTCCCGTTTCAAATGTGTCCTTCAAATGTGTCCTTCAAATGTGTCCTTTAAATGTGTCCTTCAAATGTGTCCTTCAAATGTGTCCTTTAAATGTGTCCTTCCACTTTTGATCCAATAGGTGGATCCTACTCCTACTACGAATTATCCCAAGAAGCTAACGAGCGAATTGTCTGGCCACCGAGCTGCAGTATGAAAAAAGCAGAGTTGGTGAACAAAGATTTTCAGTAACTGGAAATCCTTCGTAGACCCGACGCCACGGTTCAGCTCGGCCTTCGTGGACTTCTTCTTCCACCAAGGCCACAACTGTGTAGAACGAGTCCTTGATAGGGTGCAGCCCTGAGGAGTCGTCCTGAAGGAGCTTGTGATCGACCAGTTAAATCTAAACTTTTCACCTTCCAGCAGGTGAGTTTGTTTTCGTGTTCCTTCGTTCATTGGACGTCTTTTTGAATTCAATGTTTTAATAACGAGAAAACAAAACTTTGGAAAAGGTCCCATCAATATCACGGTGGACACGAGTCAATCAGGCGTCTTTTCAAACTCAGTGAATGTCTTCTAGTTTCTCTTCATCCGCTCAACCTACACATCTGTCCCACTGTCTGTCCGTCCCTCCGTCTCTCTCAGCTGATAATGAATAGGCCCCATCCTGTTAATTAGTCAACACGTCTGACATGTTTATGTATAAATATATAGAGTTGTGTATATATACATTGTGCTGACAGTCCTGGATCCTGCTGATAAACCAGCGTCCTGCGAAAATAAGAAACAAGATGAAGCAGGATTCCTCTTGTTTCTCTGCGTTAATGCTCTTATACTCTGCGTCTTTATTCACTGCTAATTAATTACACCAAGACCCCCCCCACACACACACACACACACACATACACACACACACACAACCACCAAACCCGGCTCTGTTTGGCGGAGCCGGCGTTGAATGAATGGCGAGGTGTGCCTGCAGGATTAGAGAGTTATCCTGGTAGTGCCGCAGTAATCCGGCGAGCCAGGCGGCAGGAACACGTCGACTATTGTGACCGAGGGAAGCACTTCTTTTCTCTTTTATTTTCTAAAGACATTCATTGTCCAATGTCCACACACACACGGGGACACGATTATCTCACCCAATAGGCTCCCAGCAAACAATGGACAGATTTCACTTAAAACACATCACTGCCAACACACACACACACACACACACACACACACACAAACAAACAAAGACACACACACACTAACACACACAAACTGTGTTTGTACAAACTTTATTTAAACTAATTTCCCTGAAACAATAAAACTACACTTATTGAACTTTGCAGATTCACGTTAAATCAAATAAACAAATAGATTCTGATGAGATAAATTAAAATAATTCAAGCAATAATTTTTATAATAAAATATGTTTTTTTTCTGAAATGGGCCATTTTGTAGAATCACTTAAACTTTTGGTGCTTAAACGTAAATGTTTGATCCAAAATGCCTCTGTCTTAAAATCAAGATCACATAATTTATTAAAATGTCGGGTTATTATTTTGTTCTATTTTAAGAGACTTAAAAATCAACTTTCATCCATTTCATCTAATGACACAAACGCTACAGCGAGAATATTTCAGTGTTTTCAATAAAATCAACTGCTGCAAATATTTTTATCAAAAAATTAAATCTAATGTTTCATCTGCACAGAAAAACAACATGATGACGGATGAGGCCTCAAATCAACAGGATCTTCTCTCTTGTGTTGATGACGATAAGTTGTTTGAAATATATAATATCTATAACACAACATGTTCATTGGATGATGTCGGTCCTGAAATAATCAGTTTGACATTTTCTAAAGAAAAACAAAAATGATTTTAACGTAGGAGCAGACAAAAGAAGTTACCACCGATTATTTACAGTGTGTAAACAAAGACACACACACACACACACACCTCAGTCATGCCAGTGTGTCCCAGTGGTCACTGTTCTCCATTGATAACCACAGAGCTCCTTCAATCCCTCTTCTTGGCTCCGACTCCAGCGAGAACTATCTCCCACCCCAGGAGAGTGTGTGTGTGTGTGTGTGTGTGTGTGTGTGTGTGTGTGTGTGTGTGTGTGTGTGTGTGTGTGTGTGCCCCCCCCTGCAGTGTGTGTTGGACTGATAGGTGACAGCGTGTCGTTGGGGTCAGAGCTGCTCTGCTGCATTAAGAGGATTGTCAGCAGTGAAGACCTGGAGGTGTTGGCATCAACACACACACGTCTCTCTATACTAGTGAGGACACTCATTGACACAGACAAATACCTCATTCTAATTCTGACCCCTAAACCAAGTGTGAGCCTCTGACCATTAAACGTGGGTCACAAAGTGAGGACCGCTCAAAAAGTCTAAGAAAATACATAAATCCTTCAAAGAGCAAACTGTTTAATTCCAGCTCGGCCTCGTGGTCCACCCGCTCTACGGAGGCGACGCCTTCGTGAGCTTTGTCTCAGTCGAGGGCCGCGTCCTTTCAGAAGCTGCATTTGGAGACGAAAGACGTCCCAGAGGTGGGACTAGACTCTTCAAGGCTCCTCCAAGTGCAGCACACAAATGTGTCCTTCCACCACCGAGCATCGAAGGTTCCACCGAAAGGAGTTACGACACATTATTTGCAGTGTGTAAACAAAGACACACACACACACACACACACACACACACACACACACACACACACCACACATCTCATAAGACGACGGGACCGTCTCGAGGCTGCACGGCTGAACTTCACGTCAAATAACAGGAAAGAGTTGAAGCTTTGAACGCTCATGTAAACACAGCTGACGCTTCACTTCCTCAGATCCACCGTCAACCACACATTTCTCTTAGAGGTGAAGAAGGTCATGAGGTCATGAGGTCATGAGGTCATGAGGTCACGAGGTCACAGGAAGGAAAGAGACAGTTTGTTAAGAACAGCTGTTAGAGAGACGTCTCACCCAGAGTGATGGCGGGGACTTTGTTGTTGACGGGGAGGACGGTGATGTTGAGGTCGTACACGGGAAGCGTGCCATGGAGGGGGACAGGTGGGGGTGGGGCGTCCCCGTGGCAACAGCCTTCTGTCCCTCCAGCCTCGCCGTCTGAGATGATGAGGGTGACGGTATCGAACACCGGCTCAGGTCCGATTTCTCCTCCTGAACACAACACAACTGTTATTAAAGCTGGATATCATTTAACAGCAAAGTCACAGGGTCATGTGAGGCGTGGTCATGTGACGCAGGGTCATGTGAGGCGTGGTCATGTGACACAGGGTCATGTGACACAGGGTCATGTGAGGCGTGGTCATGTGACACAGGGTCATGTGACACAGGGTCATGTGACACAGGGTCATGTGACACAGGGTCATGTGAGGCGTGGTCATGTGAGGCGTGGTCATGTGAGGCGTGGTCACCTGTGTGGACGTAGTAGATGTGTCCCTGCAGCAGGTCCTGCTGGGAGAACTTGTCCACAGTCAGTCCAGCTCTCTGCAGCTCGCCTCGACCTGGAGTCCGTGCCAACATGTAGGTCAGTCTGGAGTCGTCGCTGTCCCGGTCCGTCGCCGACAGGTAGTCCAGCGTCACCTGGACCCGCCCCCCCTCCTCACAGCTCAGCTCCCCCCGCAGTCCTCCTCCCAGCTGTGGAGGCTCGTCGTTCATCGGCAGGACCTAAGGACGGTGGGGGGGTCGTCACTGTCGTCACGTCGACTCTATAGATTTATTCTGCGTTCCTGCCGCAGGTCAACTCACCTGTATCGGTAAAACCACGTGAGCCGAGTTCAGACCGTCCGTCACCTTCAGACCCACCTCGTCCTCGGTGGTCTCAGAGTCATCGTGGATGTACCTGCAGCAAATCAAACTTTTAGTTTAGTTACAGACGAATAAACTCCTGACGTGTGGACGGACACAATCGATGTATAGATCAATATACATCATCAGCAGGTCCTCAGGAGGACAGACGTTCACACAGTGTCCCTCACCTGAGTCGAAGTCCTCTCAGGTCGTGCAGAGTGAACTCGTCTCCCTGCAGCAGCGTTCGTCCCTGCAGCTCCAGTCGGCCGTGGCGAGCCGTCCTCTGGAGCTCCGCCCTCAGCGCCTCCTCGCCGCTGTCTCGATCCCGGACCAGGAGGTGTTCCTCGGTCAAAAAGGCTTCCCCGCCCTCCTCCACCCGCAGCAGGTTGGTGAAGGCCTGCAGATCCACAGCAGGGGTCAGAATCTGGATCTTCACACTAACTTCATCGTGTACCGTACATGGAGTGTGACCTCTGACCTCTGGTGCCTGGTCGTCCACGGGGGTGACGGTGATGTTGAAGAGGAGGCCGGAGATGGTGCCGCCCTGGTGGTCGCTGACGGAGAAGACGAACTGGACGAAGAGCGGCGCCGGGCCGATGTCCTCCACAGGAGGCATGAAGGCCACTTTCATGTGGTTCACTGCATGCTGGGAGAACGGGGGGGGGGGGGGTTGAAGCAGCACTTTTATTTTTCAGGATACAATAACGTGTGTGTGTGTGTGTGTGTGTGTCAGGGTCAGGATGCAGTAACACGCGTGTGCTGTGAACCTGTGTGAAGGACTTTAACACGGGCACCATGTGGTCCCTCCTCATGGCGTTGGCGGTGTCTGTGTAGAACAGACGTCCTGCGTCCATCAGCCTGAAACAAAAAGGAGAATGAAAACTTCTCCATGAGCCTGAAGAGACGTTTTACATCCGGAGGCTTCCTGCCCGTCTTTACCCAGGATGCAGTGGACTGAAGCAGGGCTGCGTGACGGTGTAGGTCAGGTCGGTGTCTGGATGTTCTCTGTCTGTGAAGTGGAGGTGGGACTGAGTGATGTAAACCACCTCCGTCTCCTTCACCGTCAGAGAGCGAACGCTGCCGGACGCCTCCACCGGGAGCTGGTCCTTCACCGGGAAAACATGGAGCACCACCGTCTGGAAACACGGCGAGAAATAAAAACCTTCTGTGTGCTGCTGGGAGGACAGCGTCTTTTATTCTCACGTGTTTCTTCTGTCTGACTCACATATGTCTGCGAGAGGTTGGGCGGCTGGTGGCTGTCGGACAGCGTGAAGTCGAAGGCGTCCTCGAACAGCTCGTCTCCAGAGTGCAGGTAGTAGATCTGACCCTGCAGCAGGTCTCGCTGCAGGAAACTGTCCACGGGAACTCCTGCACAGGAAGTGACGCAGCGCGATGAAGACAAGTGTTTGTGAACGTACGTCAACTTGTGATCGAGCTCTGATTCGTTTTTACTCTTGAGTGAACTCGTGACCTTTGACCTCCCTCCACCCACACATAGATAACTGTTCTTGGTGTTGACGGTGTGTGTTGGTGTTTTCGCTCCGCCCTCACCTGCCTCTTGGGCGGACGTCTTCCGGACCAGCTGCCCCGCCTGGGGGGAGGAGACCACCTGGTAGAGGATGTAGTCGTCGCTGGAGTCCAGGTCGGAGGCCAACAGCATCACCTCCTCCAGCCTCAGGGCGCCGCCCTCCTGCACCTCCACCGCCACGTTGTTGATGAGGAACGGCGGTGAGTCGTCCTTGGGCAGGATGTTGATGGGGAACTTGTGTCGGATGCTGTGACGGCCATCGCTGATGCGGAAGACGACGTGATCCCGCGTGGTGTCGCTGTCAGAGTGATGGTAGACGACCACGCCCTCCCTAAGGTCCTGCACCCGGAACATGAACGCCTTCCTGCCTGAAACACAGGACGCAGGTGAACTGAAACAGGAAATGCAGATCTTGTTTTGGGCGATTTGTAGATTAATCAGCAGTTAAATCTCAATAATCAGTTCTGTTCTTATAATAATGAATTAAATCGTCCAAACGATCCACAAAGGATTAATTACGTGTTAAAAACCTCTCTGACATATTTGCATATGTCTGTGAGGCGCCCCGCCCACGACCAGCTGAATATTCTAACACATCCAGGAACACGCGTGTTTGTGGTTTTTGTTCTCATGAGCGGAACATGAGAAGATCGTCAGGATGTCGGGTGATCACCAACATCCGTGATCATCAGAACAATTAGAGCTTTCAACTTTCCTGACATCACACGAGTTCATCTGCCAGACACAGAGTGTTGAAACAGGAGCGACACTGAGACGAAATCTGAACAAGAATCAACTTCACATCGTAGAATTATAATTATTCAATATTCAAGATACATAAGTGTAAATCGTAACCACCACATCATAATATACATCATCCCAATGCTCTTTACGAAGAAGGTCACAATTATAAAAGCAATAAATCAATGTGATGTGGTAACGACTTCAAATGTAAGTGAAATCAGGTTTTATAATATTATTTACTGCTTCTTCAGTGGAACTGAGGCGACCACGTCACGATATCCAGATTTAACTACATAAATACAATAATTCTGCATCAGAACATTTTGCAGATTTTTGGGATATCAATATTTATTAAAATTGAAAAAATATCCTCATCAATTAATATTGACTTCAACCATGTCAGTGGAATAAAGAACTAAAATATATCTTTGCTTTTCATGAGGTCAAATGTATGATAAGAAAGATTTGGACAAATAAATAAATATAGAGTAGATGCAGTTCTTTGAATCTTTAGCTGTAGCTTAGCGGAAAATTATTCATTTTATTGACAACTTTTATTGTGAAAGTCAGATTTTATCTTATCTCGATGTCAGAGTGAAGAGTTGGACTAAAAATGAGGAACTTGTGTGTCCTACATAAATGAAATATAGGCCACGTCCATCTGTCAGCTCTCTGCTGGCTGGCCTCCCTCACACCATACAACAACGTTCACAGCGGAGCGTCACATGACTGGCGGCCTACTGGCGGACATGTGTTGTTGTCAGCGGACGCCTCCGGTTTCCAGCCAAAACTTCACACTTTGATTCAATTACCGTCCCCGACACATGAGCTGCTTTTTTCTCCCATTGTCACTTGGAAATAACAAGTTTCTCTTAGCGCCTGAAGGCGCGGCGAGGCGCTGGCTGGGGTTTGTGCTGTGAACACCGGTGGGGCAAAACGTGGCGTCCTTCCCGGTGGCCGTCCCGTTGCCAGGATGGGGGGCTTCCTGTCTCCCTGCGTTTGCCAGAGAGACAGAAGGGCAAGGTCAGCAGACAGATTGAGAGACGAGCGGTCGCGAGCCCGAACCTCATTAGTAACTTTACCGAGGGGAACCGGCTACTGGTCCAAGTGATGGAAACAACTTGGTAATTGGGCCCAAAGGTGGCGTTGGGCAACAGGCCCATAAAGGAAAAAACGACTGTGTGTGTGTGTGTGTGTGTGTGTGTGTGTGTGTGTGTGTGTGTGTGTGTGTGTGTTTCAGACAGGGAGTGTGTGGCGGGACAGGCAGCCATCCATTTGGCTGAAGGCGTTGGACAGAGCCTGCAGTGACTGTCCCCCCACGCTTCAGCGTCACCGCCCTGGAGTCGCAGCACCGAGGGTCAGCAGCGTCCTCCTCCCCGGAGACACAACTCCACCGGAGGATCCACTAACTGCCTCCTACAGGCCGCACGCACAACACGCGTGCAGAGCGGCGCCAAACTTTTGTTGGCTTCCTGCTTCTGAACGTGAGCAGCAGATGAACGGAGTCTGAACCGAGGAGGAGGAGGAAGAGG
Source organism: Paralichthys olivaceus (assembly GCF_024713975.1). Lineage (NCBI taxonomy): Eukaryota > Metazoa > Chordata > Actinopteri > Pleuronectiformes > Paralichthyidae > Paralichthys > Paralichthys olivaceus. Next base: position 685,044 of record NC_091095.1, on the reverse strand, counting down.
AGGAAGAGGAGGGTGGAAACCTGCCTGATGGGTAACAAGTTTCAACAAACATCAACTCAAACACTTTGCTGTTAAACAGAGACAAACAATCAGCTGATTCATTTATTATCTGACAGATGCTTCATCACTCGATATTCTTTAGTTTTAGGTTCATGGTCGAACTTAAAAACATTTAACTTTTCAAACTTTACAAAGGCCTCAAAAACTTTTAGACTTTTTAAGACAATAATGATTTAAATTACTGACACTCCATCATAACTGAAGATGAGGTGAAGTAGACGAGGAGAAAATAAAATTATAAATATATAAAATTATGTTTCCTTCTTCCAAGAATCCACCAGTAGAGGAATAATGAAATATCTAAAAAGTGAAACGAGCCAAGAAGAGAACAGCCGTCAGGTGTTCGGTGTTTGTCGTTATTTGTTTCTGCAGCAGAAAGAGTCTCAGGTTTGAGATGCAGAAGAAAAATGACTGTGAACACACACAGACTCATTCAGACTCATTTACAGCTTGTTAAAAATCCATCAGGTTAAAAATCAGCTTGTTGTTTCTCTTACTTTAATTCTTTCCTTTTCTTTATCCAGTTATAATTTCTTGTCTCTTGTTCTTTTTGTTGTGATAGAAATTTAAAATTGTTCAAATTGGTTAAAGGCCTTTTATTTGTCTCGTTACCTCACAAGTGAGAGTTGAAGGAAAGTTTGTCTTTTTTTAATATGTTTTATTTCATCTGAATTTGCATCAGGACACATTTTCTCTTATTTTTCATATTTTCAATGTTAAAAAACTCAAACAGCTGTTGAAAAGAAGTCAACCTGCTCAGTGAGCCACAGATTAGATGAAACGAGTCGGCAGAAAACACAGTGTCCTGTTTCTAAACGTCTGAAGGAGCCATGAAAGGTTAACTCTCCGCCTGAACCCCTCAGGGCCCCTGCACCCCCCCCCCCCTCAGAGCTGGTAGCATGAAAACCTGTTTGGGGACAGTGCATCTGCTCCTTGTGCACGGTGGCATGAAATAGCATAAGTCTCTCCAATCTGCTCGCTCCCGCTCCCCGTTTGAGACAAAGAGGCCGTCTCCCTATGCGCTGGGCTGGAAGGGACAGACGTGGACGGAGAGCGAGGCAGCAGCAGCCTCTGCGCCGCCACGGCCCCTGGCCAACCAAGTGGCCACGGCCCCATTTTACACCTGATTAGGAAACACATGCAGGGCCACTAGACATATGCTTCCCCAGCCACACCACAGTCCCTGACGGACGGGCGACACATGGAGGAAAAAGGGCGGAAAAGGCCAGATGACGTTCTCTGGGAATTCCCAGGGCGGTGTGCGTGTCGGAATACCAGCACAGGATTAAAGGGCCGAGGTTTGAAGCCTGGTTCTTCTTACGGTGATGAGACCATGACACGTGAATGACATGTTAACCAACGTTCTCATTGTGTTCTTCAACCAGCACGTGTGTGTGTGTGTGTGAGGGAAACTAGAATCACCGTCCACCTGTTTCACACACATTCTTTAAACCACACTCATGTGAGGTCACTGTGACCTTTGACCTCTGGAAGCTCCTCAGTTCATCTGTGAGTCTCAGTGAACATTTTCACCAAATCTGACAAGATGCTCTTGAGGCGTTCTTCAGACAATGTGTTCACAGGGCAAACAGCCACAGCGCCCTCTGACCTCTGACCTCTGACCCTCTGATCTAATGCGATCAACCAACTGAACGTTTGAACATATGAAGAAATTCCATCGAGACGTTTTGGGGATTTCAAAATGTTGATTCATTAGAAGCTGTGATTTGTATCTGGACAAAGTCTGGTGACCCCATGACCTCTGACCTCTCACCTCTGACACTGAGACGGCCGTGCAGGGGACCATCCACCGCCACCAGGTGGACACCATCGATGTTGTCGTTGTCGACGATCTGCAGCTCCTCCCAGGTGATTGGTCGAGACTGACCCTCCAACAGATCCAGACCTGAGATCAACAAAACGAATCAGTCTGATCTGTCGACTTCAACTCAACAACCTCAGGATCTGGTGCTCACCCATGTTCCAGGAGACTCTGGGTGCGTTGGTTTCAGACGCCCTGATGGAGATGTGCACCATGATGGGTGGGCTGGTCATATAGGAGCCGTCTATAACCTGGAACTCCACCTAACAGAAGGTTCAGGGGCAGTTAATGTCTGGAATGTATTTTTGATCACAGATGGAGAATATTGACATATAAAGATGTTTTGCTGTTCATTGACCAGAAGATGTTCATCGAACTTCATTCGATCATCATCACCCTCCAGTACCTCGTAGTTCCTGCGATGTGATTGGCTGCTGTTGGGCGGCTGGTAGCCCACCTTCATCTCGTGGAGGTCCAGCCAGGTGAAAGACCCGACAGGCTTGGTGTGGTCATCCAGGTGGGTGACGTAGCCCTCGAGGGGCGGGACGGTCACGTTGAAAACCAACCTCTCCTGTGGCGTCTCGTGGTCTTTGGCGTCCAGGGCGGCGGTGGTGAGCGGGGTGAGGATGAACTGGTCCACCTCCAGGATGAAGGAGGCCATGAAGCCGGCCTGGGGCGGCTGGTTCTGCATCGCACCGTGGATCAAAACTGGCAACCACACCGCCTCCGACTGGGAGCGGAGCAAAGTGAAGACGAAAGATAAACACCTCTTCTTTCTTTTCTACATCTCACGTGAACATTTAACATCTCAAAGAAATCAACACATGCTGCCTCGACTTCTGCTGCTGATCGTGATGGAGACAGAAACACTCCGATGTGTTGGAGATGACACCTGAGCTAACAAGAGCATTTTAACATTTTAAACACCACATGCACAAAACTGAGAAATGAACATGAAGTGGGACGTCACCCTCCGACTGCCAATAAACTTCTAAACGTCTGAGGTGAACTAACACATCCACTTCCAACTTCGACAGAAACGTACTTTATCAACTAAAGCTCTTTATTACGTCTCTTCTCCAAAAGTTATTTTCCTCCAACGCTCTGTTTCCTACACTGGAGCCACAGGAATATACCAGTGTCTCTGAATCACTGTATTTCCTCCAGGTCCTGGACGGGTCTCGTACCTCCAGCAGGGCCCGTGTGCTCTGCTCCCTCAGCTCCACCCTGATGGGGATGTAGTCGATCTCTGGCGATGGAGGACTGAGGTGCTGGTACTTCAGCCCGGAGCTCAGGAAGTCGTGGCAGCTGGTTTTCAGGAATCGAACCTCCTTGGTGTCATGGCGACAGGGTTTGTTTCCAGGACAGAGCGCCGCCGTCTCTCTGCCTGAACACGAGTCAACAGATGATTAAAACAAGTGTAGAGCTCTGACACAAACAACCGCATCTTATCTTACCTTCAAAATGTTGAGAAAAACTTTTTTTTACAATTTAATTATCGATTGTTTTATTTTCATTGTGATTTTACAATTGATCACATTTTTCTATTTCTATTTAAAAACATTTAATATTGTTGAATCTCATCTCGTCAGCAGGTTTCTCACTTTTTCATTTAGTTTTTAATTGTTGTAAATGTCAAGTTCTGCATGAAGTAAATAAAGTTTGTTTATAATTATTATTATTAGATTTGACGAGTGTTCATTTCTGATGTTAGGCCATCATTTTGTTAAATTATAGAATAATGAATAATGTTTAGAATAAAACATCTGGTTGGTTAAGTTTGGTTATAGGAGAGATCTTCATCAGCGCTGTCGCCATGGCTACGTGATGTGTCCACGTGTGTCGTACCTTTCCTCAGGGTGGCGTCCTCCTCCCTCACCAGCTGACCCAGAGCGGGGACGTTGGTGTCGGTGGTCGTCAGCCTGACGGTGCAGACGAGGTCGGCGGTGGTCCTGATGCGGAGCACGGAGCCGTCGATGCTGTTGGACAAAGCGTAGAACTGAGGAACCACCAGAGGGACGATGCCCAGCTCCACCACAGCAGAACCCGAGTCCAGCACCCGCACCGGCAGGACCAGTGTCTCCACCAGCGTGTCTGAAGACGTGAACCTACACACACACACACACACACACACACACACACACACACACACACACACACACAGGAGTTTTGAGTTCTCCAAACTCCACTGGAAGTAGCTAAATTACTTATTTTAATTTTTTTGATTTAAATCATTAAGTTCACAACAACAGGAACATGTGGGGACGTTCAGGTGAGGGGCGGAGCCTGTAGAGCAGCAGGAGGCGGGACATGACGTCTAAACTGTGTAAAGATCAGTGTTGTTGTTTACGGCTCGTCCACACGGCGTCTGTTCTTTAATCAATGATTTATTAATTATGTGTTTAAATGTTACATGCGTGGCACTAATACTATTCTGCATTAATGCTCCTACTGATTCTAACCTGTAGACTCGGAGCATCACCGTGTCCTCGTCCAGCAGTGGACTCCCGTTGTGGACGTATTTGACCTCGTCCTCCATGAAGCTGCAGTCGAACACCTGCAGACAACAGATGAAACCCTCAGAACACTGACGTGTGCCGGTTCTGTTTGTACCAGAGCTCACCACAGACATCATCCTCACCTGTGGCGTCAGCCTGCCGACTCTCTGAGTGACGGGTTCGTTCATCACCACCTCCATCTTACAGTCTGCGCTCGGATCCACGCTGATCTTCAGCTCTTTCTCTGTGACGAACACAGAGCGACCCCTGGCGACCTCCACGCCCGAGTTTACCACAACCAAACTCCCGCTGCAGAAGGACGTCACCGCCAGCAGCCGCAACAACCCGCCGAGGGCAGCCATGTCAGGACGGGCGAGGGATTCTGGTTTCACAGGTTCAGGTCAGAAAGGTTGTTGTGACGGAAACGAGAGGACTCAGTCGGCCTCAGGTCACATCCTCTGTCCGAGTCACTTCCACCTGCAGAGTTGAATCAACCTGGTTAATAACAACACTTCATCTGAAACTGTTTGTGTGTGGAAGCTAAATGTTCCGACACGTGGCCGTGTTCATCATGACGCCACTGACGAATGATCACACACGAGCAGGGGAAACAGGGGTCAGGGGTCGGTCCGCCCTAACTAAAGATTTAATCTAACAAATGTAACTTAACTGGAAGATAAGTCACTGGTTTTACCAACATTTTACCTTTCCTCACTAATTAGCTGGAATTTCATGAAAGTTGAAATCAGTGGCTGTTGACTCTGTGTTTGGTCTCCACCGCCTGGAGGAAATATCTGCCAAACGAAAACCAACAATAGAACTAAACAATTTTCTAAAAAGGTTCCAGTAAAAATCCAGGCTCGAGTTTTCTGATTAAATCTGCGACTGAGAACTATTTGAAAAGAAATGAATTCAAGGTCAAATGTTGGCTTAGTTCCGTGTCCACCTCCTCCTGAGGAAACATCTGTCTCAGACAGAAGCTCCACAGAGCTGGAAACATCGTTAAATAACATTAATGAAGCTTTAAGATAATTCTAATCTCCTATAGTCTTTAAAACTGAAATCCAGTCAAGCTGCTCAGAACATTTGAACTTCCAACTCAGAATCTTCTCATCTGAAACCTGAATCTAATGAATTGAATCATAAATACAAACAGATCCTGATCCGCTTTAACTACGATTTACAGCCTGAAACTCAGATTGTCTTCCTCCGCTCTGAGTCCATGCGACAAAGCCAGCAACACAACTCCTCTACATCCTCCAAACTCCCAGCATGCAGCTGACTGACGCCACAGCACACTCCTGGCCGGAAAACGCTTTCACCCTCCATTTCACTTCAAACCAAAGGCCGCAGCGGGAAACAAGAGGTTAATCTGCGTGACCCAGCGGAGGTGGTGGAGGTGGCGTGGGACGGGCGGCGCGGGGGAGGGGAGGTGTTTTCTGGATCAAAGCAGGGCACCAGCTGGAGCCGGCGTGTCACTTCTCATCCGACCAGATGAGCGACGCTTCGTTAGCAGAGACTTCTTCAAACTGAGAGTGTGACCTCACGGTGACGCTCAGTGAGAACACGGAGGACTTCTATTGTGCTGTTACAGAAAGTTACACAACGGTTTGACTTGATTGAGAAGTTTGTCTCAGTGCAGGTTTGAGACACGAGGAGGACGATGGTGTTTGAAACTCACCACAGACACTGACCTGAGCAGGAGGTCCAACCTGGTCCGACCCAGGAGACGCTGGAGACGCCTGGAGAACAGGTTGTCTTTCCTCACACTGCTCGAGGGACCACCTCCAGTCAACAAATGATCCTGGGACGAAACTGATAATTCAAAGTTCACCTTCGTGCATGTGGAGTAATTCAATGTAGTTCTGAGGACTCACTCACTGTGTTCACGTGAAACAACAGTTTACTTTCTCGATGGATCTTAAAACAGAAGAGAAATGAAACAGATTTCCCTGCGTCTCTCAGAGGAAGGAATTTAATCTCACCTGGACGTCCTGACGTCTCTGCAGAGACGACTGAATGTTGGACGAGCTCGGACGGAGACTTCTGTTGAATGATGCAGCAGCTGCTGCGTTGGCTGGAAGTGACTCACTGCGGCTGAATGGGAAACACAGTCCTGAACGAAGCAGGATAATTAGGTTCAGACTCAGACCCACTCAGAGTCTCAGATCTTCAGCTGGTGACCGTGTCCTCGTCCACAGGCGTCAAACTGTCTTTACTGTTTCCTTCACGTTTATCAAACAGCACAAGATACGACAACCGATCACCAAAACACATGACAACCACACAGCTGCTGATGCTAATGCAACCGTAACGGTTCACATCAAGTTTGATTACATGCAAACTCAATGCAAAGACACTAACAGTCACAAATACTCTGTGGACGAGACGTGTCCCTAAAGCCTCCCAGTGTTGAGACAGGAGAAGAGTCAGAGACAATCTTCAGAGGACACAGAGGACGAAGCAAAATGAGACTCTTTAAACGCAGCCTCCTGAGGAGGAGGCCCCTGAATTCAGACACAGCTGATGTGAGTCCAGCCGTTATCTGGTCTTTACAACTGAACTAGCATTAGCATTAGCATTAGCTACATGCAGAGGTTAGCAACTCGTTTCTGCAGAAGCAGAAGAAACATGAGGCCACCGACTGTAAATAAAGATGGCCGACATGTCAACTCCCAAAACTGAAGCCAAATCCTCTCCATCGCCCCCTGGTGTCTGGCTGCAGTATAGATCATTAACCTCCTCCTCCGTGTTAGCAGATGGGACATGAACCAAACTAAAAATCACAGCAGACGTTAAGTAAATGTTTGTAAAGATGTTTCTGTCGTTGCAGCTCGTTCTCATCTCTGATGTTTGTTCACGTGTTTCTCGTCAGTTTGGTTTGATCAGTTAATCGTCATGATTGACAGCTGACACTGAGGATTGGTTGTGTGGGCGGGGCCTTGATACAGACTCTGTGCACATGTACAAGTTGATTGGTTGGTTAATTATAAACTGTCTTTCCAAGTTGACGTCCTCGTCTTCTGCGTGTACAGTCGTCTTCTTCACCCTGAGATGTTTGTGTTCTTCACGTCCGTCACATGTAGAAACTTCATCAACACGTCGCTCGCTCACTCAAGTGTTAGTTCTAAGATTAGTGTCAGTGTGTGAGTTTATCTATTTGTACACAAGTTCCTCTGTGTATCTGCAGCTTTATTACTCTGTTAATCTCAATTCTAAGGAAGCTGATCCTTGTACGCAAGTTTGTGTTCAAACAAAAGTGAAGTTGTTTGTGTGTGAGTTTGTGTGTCTGTACATGAAATAAGTTTGTGGATCTGTTCAGGTTTGACGTGCAGCTGCAGACCTGCATCTGAACTCAACACTGCTCCTCCACGCGTTGGTGTTTGACGTGTGTCTGTTCATCTGTCTGGAAGTTTCACTGTGAGTTTGTCTGTGAGCTCATGTGTCAGTTCCTGTGTCTTTGTGTTGCAGAGTTGAGATGCAGGTTTGCAGCAGCTCTGTGTTGTTGCTGCACAGAAAGTTTCCACTGAACTCCTGCTGCTCTAATCACATCCACCGCCTGTAAAACTGAGGAGACACACTTCCACGAAGGAGCGTGCTACAAGCGAGTGTTTGAAACAAGAAAGAAGCTGAAGACAGAAGAAGGAGGGAATGAAAAGGAGGAATCCCTTCATTTTCCTCCACTCTGTGTTCGGTCTCTGTTCCGGGCCTGTTGGAGGTGTGTGTCGGCACGAGAGCAACAACCAAGTGTGTGTGTGTGTGTGTTGTGAAGTTGGCACCTACCTCCAGTTGTTGGGAGCTTGTGTTCGTCTCCGTCTTCTTCACCTTCTGTGCACACTCAGAGGAAGAGGAATGCTGTCACACATAACACTTCACACTCACCGTTTGCCACCACCCCCCATTCAACAGCTCACCGTCACCCCGAGACGTCTGGCATCCAACAACACAGAGAGAGAGGGGGGGGGTACACTGTGAGATGGGGAGAACAAAGGGCGAGCGAGATCCCTCCACCGGTTGAGTCCTAAACCAAAACCACAAAGAGAGAGAGAGAGAGAGAGAGAGAGAGAGAGAGAGCAGACAGGAAATGTGCTGTGAGGATTCCAGGACTTTTATTTTTACAGCCCCAGCCTTCACTCTCTCTCTCTCTCTCTCTCTCTCTCTCTCTCTCTCTCTCTCTCTCTCTCTCTCTCTCTCTCTCTCTCCAACACAGATCAACCTTGTCCTTGTTCCTGGTCTTTTCTTCATCAAACACCTGAACATGTGATTTAAAGGCTCTGCCGTGTCCTGACAACATGACACATGTACACATGAACACATGACACATGCATGTGGACCCAACAATCAGCTGTTCACACACACTGGATCAAACTCCACCAGGATGAAGGAGGTGGAATTTACAGTCTCGAAACATGATGTTGATGCTGCAGGATTCTGGACGTACAGCAGAATGTCATGGCCACTTACAGAGAAACATCTCACAGAGTTCAAGAGAAAGATCATTGGAGAGAAACGTGGTGATATTAAGTCTCAGGACTTAAGATTGTGTAAGAAAGTGATTCTGAAGAAAAACTTTTTTCTCAACGTAAGTTCACAAAACTTTCCCACAACAACCAAACTTCTCTCTCTGCTCATTAATCCGCTGGCTGTGGGTGTTTTTCATGGCCAATCAGATTCTTCCACAATCTCCTCCAGCCAATCGTGCGGTTGCTGTCAAACTTTGAATTTATGGCTGAGTGAATAGAGAAACTGCTCCGTGACACTGGAGGAGACCAACGACCCACGACATCACATGGGTCTGTTGAAAACACACTCTGATTGGATCTGCTCACGATCCGCTCAGTCAAACCTGATCCATCTTTCAGCATCATGAGCTGTTTGTTGCTCAGTTTTAACTGCAGGAGTTGTTCATGTGCAACTTGTTTCCTGAAGACGAATGAGGCTTGTGAAGCAGCGAGCTGGAGTCTGAGCGTTTCAACACATGTTTGTCAGAAACCACAGCAGCAGCCTGGAGCGTGGGGGGTCTGATCGCTGAGAAAAACATCCAGCAGGAAGGAAATCTGCTCCTTCTCTCGGAGCCTCTGAGGAGCCACACATTCCGACCTGGATCTCCAGTCTGGAACAGAACTCGTTGAAATGACAGAAACGTCTCTCAGCTGATCGGTGGAGGTCGGGGAGCCGTCGCTCGTCATCAGGTCGACGCTGAGGCCAATCAGGAATGTGATGATGCGTTTGTCATCTTGTTTTCTGCTTCAGCTGTTGTCATCAGTTACTGATCTGATCTGAACCGTGACCACGACACAAACACCAAGAAAGAAAAGATGAGTTCATTCAAAAAAACACGCTGAAAAATCGGACAGATTATATTCTGGACCTGATTGTTCATTTTCATGTCTGTCACCTTGTGACCTGAAACTGGCTTCAAGCTGCAAACATTCATGAAAACAATTTTTAGTATTGAAATAATCCTTTCAGTATTTTTTTATTGCAAAAATGGTAAAATTGTATTTTTGGTCAAAACCAGACAAAAGAATAAATTGAATAAAACGATCAGATCTGCATGTGAAGTATCTGCTTGTTTCATCAGCCTCAGTGTGAGTCTGTAAATTAAATTAATTTGTTTGGCAGATTCAAAAATAATAAAAATAATAAAAATACAGGAAAGAAAAGGATAAAAAAACTTTTTTAATTTCCTGGTGTGACCTGAAAGTTGTGTGAAAGACGGAGCGTGTCTGTCGGACTGGATTTAGATTCATTCGGAGGCGTCAGTGCCAGAAACGTCGCTGCGACTCTGACTTGATTTCCAGTCGACTGTCCGGCGCTCTCTGATCACTTCTGACTGCTACCCTTTGCGTGGTGACTTTGGACTTTGCCACGGCGTTTGGCCCCGTGCCCACCTCCTCGGGCCCGAGGCCCCTGTCAGCCTGACGCCGTGACTCCTCCACCGCCTGAAATTAATTTCCCTTCCTCACTGACCCATAATTAAATCCTGGAACAGTCTGTTCCGACGAGCGGAGGCAGGAAACAAACAAGAAGAAGAATTCTGCTTTCGACTGAGTTACTTTGTTGGCCATGAATTCTGTGAACATTTCGTCCTTGTGATCACAGAGCGATGGATTCTCTGGGTGTTGAATCTGCAGAGGTGGAGCTTCCCCTCTGTTGGCGGCCGACACCTTCTAACAGCTCTGTTGGCCGGGAAAGTGAGAACCAGTCGTCGCTGCTTTGAAAGACAGTTTTCTGGAGTTCAGTAATTATCAGGTACGCAGACACCCCTCCAGTTGGAGCCGAGGATTTCAGCAGCCGCTTTACAACCACAAATAACGTGAGAGATTAAAGCGGCTCGGGTTTGGAGCCGTCGACTGAAGCCTCTCCACTGGCGGCGTGTTGGCAGGAGAGTCAGAGCGGGCCGCTGCCAGCCTCGTGGCACCGGTTCAGCTCAGCAGCACCGGCCCATGAGGAGCTGGAGCTGCGTCCACAGGCGGCGTCCTCCCTCCCAAAGAGAGGAGACGTCTTTATTAAGAGATTCACTGTGACACGCTGAATATTCCTCCATCATTACTGCGTGCTCCCGTCTGTGGCTCCATATGTCAGAGCTGAAACAATGGAGCCACAGTGATGCTGCAATAACGAGCAAGTAGAGCTGCAGCGAGCAATTAGCTCTGTTATTACTGATTCATCTGCCAAATGCTAGAATTCCTGAATGATCATTAAAATGAATCATTTTGTCTTTTAAATATCAGGACACAGTCAAAACTGCTGAACAGAGTTTCAGAGCTCGAGACGTTTTGTTCAACGAGTCCGAAACTAAAAACATTCAGTTCACAGTCACGTGTCGAAAATCATCCTGGAACCAACGTCGTTTTCTTGTTGATAGAAAACTTTACTTTCATCGGCTGCGTTTTATTCTGGACGAGAAACTGAGATGTTTGGAGACGATGACCTCACGGCCTCTGCTGATTGGTTCTTTTCTGTCAGGACGTACCCTCCTCTGATTGGTCAGAGTCCTGTCACATGACCTCCTTCATGAAGAAAACAACCAGAGGAGAAACAACATGGAGTCTGACTGACGCTGTGACAGCTGCTGTTCAGTTCCATTCTGTATTTAACAACGATACAGCTGTTTACATGTGGAGGAAACCAGATGTTGTCACAGACATCTTTGTACAGCAGCACGTGCACTGTACTGTGCACTGGGCATGCACGTGACCTCTCACGTGCATGTCCAGTGCACGTGAGAGGTCACGTGATAAGTGTTTTAGTGTTTATCAGATTAAAACTGACACGGAGCAAAAACGCTCGTGTGGACAGAATCTAAACATAACTGTGTGTGTGTGTGTGTGTGTGTGTGTGTGTGTGTACGTGTGTGTGTGTGTGTGTGTGTGTGTTTGTGTGTGTGTTTGTGTGTGTGTGTGTGGCACAGTGTGTAGTGTGTGTGTGTGTGTGTGTGTGTCTCAGGCCCATTAGTCCCATTACAGAGTCGTACTGGTGACCAGTGGAGAGTCTCACTGGGAACCTGTCAGCTTCAATACGTCATAACCACTGACTGACACCCCCCCCCCCTTAAAGAAGGCGGGGTCGGGGGGGTCTGACCGTCCCTGGCAGCGATGAGGGGGGCGGAGCTCATCCTCAGATTATGCAAATAGAGCGTCGTTTTGATGCAAAACAAACCGGACTGGCCGCTAATGTTTCTCCAGTCGTGAAAGGGCAAGACTCCCTGGGAGAAATACCAGGAGAGGAGAGGGTGAGAGGGGCCGAGCGAAGGAGCAAGGGATTGTGGGCAATGAGCGGGGCTAGACGGGCGGCTCCCCCAGCGTTATACATTATCATATTTCCACGTAATTAGTTGGTTTTTCCACATGAAATGAGGAAGCGGCTCGACGGTGCGTTCATCGCCGTGAGGAGAGCCGGCCTCCTCCCTCTCTTCTGTTACTGAGCCATGACCTTCGACCTTTCCCCTTAATCATCAACCCAACAACCTCACACACACACACACACACACACACACACACACACACACACACACAAGACTCTCATCAGCCTGTGAACGAAGATTGACTCCATGGATCTGATTAATATGTGAACGGGGGCCATTAGTGACCAACAGTGATCTAACAGGAGCCTGCAGGGGCCTTTGGCAGTCGGCGCTCAGTGTCCCCTCACACACGAGGGCCACGTGGCACAGAACCAAACACACATGATATTAAAGTGGTTTGGGGTCGTGGCTGCAGGCCTGTGTGAGACCTGCTGATTCCAACCGAGACGCCAGAATCTGATCTCACTGCAGAGTGTCAGAGACTCCTGAACTTTTCAGACTCAAATCCTGGTGCCAACATTACCCACAATGCACCTGTTAAGCTAAGCTTGTTGTGTTTTCCTCTTGCAGGACAGAATGCGTCTGATCCTGTTCCACATGGAAATAAATGAATCCACTGTTTAGTTTTTTTATTAAATCGCTTCATTAGGTTTAAAATGTGTGTTTGAATTAGCTGCATGAGATTAAACCGGATTAAACCGATTATTTTATCCTGATAACATCACGTTAGCCTGAATTACTTCTGTTTAAAGAGCGGGGCCCTGTCACATGATTCATCTGGCATCAGATGACATAGTGTTTGAGAAGTCAAGCATCTAAACAGGTTCAGTCTGTATGTTTTTGATTTGAGCTTCTCTCTTCACCTGGTGTCACCTCCTCAGAAGGTTTTGTTCCTCCATCTTATATCTTCGCTTTGCCACAAACTCTAAACTCTCGTGACGTGGCGTCGCCGGGGTCCTGATGAAACCGTGCCATTGTGTTTGTTGGAGGCAGCGTGGGCTCAGGCTCACTCAGCTCGGCCTGGATGGATGGACGGATGGACGGATGGACGGACTGTAGGCCATGGACCAGGCAGGCAGAGTGGCGGTGGGCTGGGTGGCGTGTGTCCCTGGGAGCACGCTCAGTGAAGCAGCAGGCGAGCAGTAGCTTCAGATTAGTCCAGTGAGGCTGGAGAGGAGCTGGCTGCAGTCCGGACTTCATGCATCATCAGCCAGAATCCTGCCTGTGTGTGTGAGTGTGTGTGTGTCTGTGTGTTTCTGCTTTGAACAGGAAGCCATCTTCCTCGCTGCTGATCTGATGGTGACGATGTTGGTTGATGATGTATTGATTGAATATCAGATCAGTGGTTGCCAGAGGAAGAACCCTGAGCCTCAGCTGATGTTTCACAACACGTCCTCACAAATAAACCTGGATTCATCATGTCTGTGTAGAAGCTGCAGACGATGGATGCTTCTCCTGCTGTCAGCTTCAGGCTCCTCTGACTCACTGAGGCGTTGGAGCAACAGAAGTCAGAGTAAAAGAGAAACACGTTCATTCTCAAACAGGAAACAGCCTCTGATCAAACACACCGATACTGACGCCACATGGCGTTTCACATGACCAGTGCATGTGGTGCCAGGGGTGCAAACATCAGGGCCTCCACTGATGGAAGCAGAGAAGATGCATTTATCAGATCCACAGCATCTGTGTGTGACGTAGCCTCAAAGAGAATCTCAGTAAAACAGAGCGTGATCTTCTGCAGTGGAGCAACAAGACTGCAGCGTTTTCACAATCAACCATCAGTGTTTTCAAGATGCTCGGCAACACGTTAAACACAGACCAAAAGATGAGCTTTTAAATTCAGCCAGCTGTGTGGGGACATGTCCTCCGAGACGAGGAGGAGGAGGAGGAGATGAAGGAGGAGGTTGTTGGCTGGTGGACGAGCAGGACAGGACAGCATGGCGACGCTCCAGTCCGCTGGCCGGAGCCCAGTTGGTGCTTAATCACAGCGAGCGGTCAGCCTCCGCCTTTCACAGCCAGCTGACATCAGTGTGTGTGTGTGTGTGTGTGTGTGTGTGTGTGTGTGTGGGGGAGGTGTTGGGGGAATTGGGGCATCCCTACCCCCATGACCCCCCCCATCACCCTCTCCTCACCTTCTAACATGTAGGTGTGTAATCTGCAGCCAGGAGGGTGGAGGATTATACAGTGTGTGTGTGTGTGTGTGTGTGTGTGTGTGTGTGTGTGTGTGTGTGTGTGTGTGTGTGTGTGACCTGCCAACATCATGAGTGCATGCAGACGGTGGTGGAGAGCTGAGCCAAGGCCGGAGCCGAGCTGCCAACCGTGCTGGGTGACCCGTCCGTCCACCGCTTCTCCCCAGACGCTCTGCAGACGCACACGGCAGCACAGTGCCAGCACGTGTGTGTGTGCGTGTGTGAGTGTGTGTGTGTGTGTGTGTGTGTGTGTGTTCTGGATCTTTAGGGTGTGAAAACGTCACACACTGACAGTTTGGCCGGTGAAACAAAGCGGCTGCCCAGCGTCACATTTCCATCCCCAGTGATTCTGTGTTGTTTCTGTTGAATCGTCACGTTGGGCTCGTTCAGGCTCGTTCAGGCTCGTTCAGGCTCGTTCAGGCTCGTTCAGTGACACTGAATGTAAACGTGTAAATCGAGTCAGAACGAATGTGTGAAAACAACTTTTGAACACAAACACAGAAAATGTGCAGGAAAAACAGCAGCTGCTGGAACTAATGGAGCAGATTGTGACAGTTGAAGCTGTGACTCCCTCTGGACACATCGTGATGACGTCTTGATTCTAAACTTTAACTCTGCTGCTAACGAGACGACCCTCATTTAAATCTACCCAGAATCCACCTGATCGTCCTGCAGGTCGATCAGGGGTCGTGATCCTGATTCTGTCTTTGGCCTGAATCTGTGTCTGAAAAGACAAAAGCAGTCGATCGTCACGTTCACCTCAGTGTTTCCATGGAAACAACCGATTAGACAGCGTGAGAGTTCCTCCCTCACTGTTGTTGTTTAATCTGTGCACGAGCTCCCGCCCACTCCGTGCCCTGATGCTAATGAATGCTAACGCGGTGTGTGAGAGCGCCGGCCGCCTCGAGGCGTCTCGCAGCAGAACAAACCTCTGAATGTCAAACAGGCGGGACGACGGCGCCGTGATCGTGTTTCTAATCGCAGCTGCAGCGTGCTGAGGTCAAACACGAGCACGCAGGATTCAGAACCTCGGACTGTTCGCTACACGTTCATTATGCAGTCGTCGCCCACACGTCACAGGCGAGGTGAGAGGAAACACGATCGGGAGGTTTTCAGGTCATATTCAAATCACTCAGTGTTTTATTGTGAAGTTTAAATAAAGATTTGACTGAATTCTGTTCAAACGATGAACACAAGACGTTGATGTCACCAGAGACTGTAAACGCCAACCACCAGGGGGCGACGGAGATGCTCCGGCTTCAAATTTAGATTCGGAGACAACGCAACTGTCAAGTTTCTTGTTTTCAGTTTATCGTCATTGGTTGAAATTAATTAACTGAAAATGTTGAACCAAACTAAAAATTCAATTATTCTGAAATACTTTCAAAGTAATGGTGCAAAACTGTGAGACCTGCCAAAATAAAAGCATCAAGAAGCAGCAACATAAAAACTTTGGATGATTTTTGTCTTTTCTACAAATTTCCAACGATGTCACATCCTGTAAATTACCAATGGGACTGGAGAAGATGTTACAGGACGATATGGACCAGTCGTCCAGGTCCCGGTGTCTTCAGAACTTCAGACCTGAAGAAGCCTCCTGATGAGACGTGAAATGTCTTCAACAAACTCAAGCACGTCCAGTGTCCACGTTGTAAAACTTCTGAAAACGTCACAGGAAGTTAGAACACACTCATTTCATTAAAATAAAAGTGTTTCAGTGATGATGATTTAAATTCCTCAGTTGTTGTGTATCTTGTTGTGTTCATGTGAGTTGGTTGAGCAGCAGCAGAAGGAAGGAGGTTAAAAAAAGGAGCGATTACAGGAAGGAGAGAAAAAACTTTGATGTGTACACATGCAAATGAGTTTGGAAATGTCAAATTAGCATAGATTTGGGTTGACCCGGGCGGCGGCCTCCCTCGCAGCTACAGGCAGCCGGGACGCTGACAGCTCGGCCCGCGTCCAGACGGCCTGCTTTACATATTAGAGTGGCCTCCCATCACCGCGGGTTACCACCAGCATCCCGTCGCCACGGAGACTGATGGAGACTGACAGGGCGGACAGCCTGACTGATGGACGGATGGATGGATGAAAGCTACTGTGTGAGAGAGAGAGAGAGAGAGGGAGAGAGGGAGGGAGGGAGGGAGGGCTTTAGCTCTGGGCCTCGCTCGCCCACAGAGGAGAATATAAAAACTGTGGATTATGTTAATGTGCTTGTTAATTTAATCAATTACTGGTGGAGTGTTCATCAGCGGCTTCATGACCTCGAGCTCAGCTCAGACTTTCTTTGTTCACGACAGAATCGTCGTTTAACCTTTAACTCAGAGTTTTACTACAAATTTTCACTAAGTTTCTGTGGATTAGAAATAAATGAACTCCTGGTTCTGGAACACGTTTATGAATCTGGTGCTCTGGACCATTTAACGCTTGTTTAAACATAAGGAATCCTGAACTGGACTTTATCACACAGAGAGAAATAAATCAGTTTAAAAACACGAGAATAAAAATGATGAAATAACATCTGTGTCCTGCAGGTAAATAAATGAAGATAAATGTTATTTTAAATAGATTTATTTTATTCTTCTTTGCAATAATGTGTATTTTTGTTTATTCTTTTTTAAGAAAGAAGTCCTGCAGCATTACGAGCATAGCTCCCCCTGCTGGATGGACCTCAGATGACAGTGAAGATCCTCTGAACAGCCAGAACACACACACACACACACACACACACACACACACACACACACACACACTCTTGTTCATTTGTAAGTTCTCTGTAATTCACATGCTCGTTGTTTACACTCACATTATTAACGTCAGTTGATCTGGTTTCATCGTCTCTAATGATTCAGGTCAAACTTCAGCCAGAGGGTGATTTCATCCAGATCCTAAATAAACAAACGGCTCCACTGATGTGGGGTCAGTTTGGAGGCTGAGGAACATGTGACACGCATCATTAGCAGGTCTGAGATCAGCCCACAGTGACTGTTAGTCTTCAGTTCATGTTTAAATGCAGAATAAATGATGTAAGATTAATAATCAATGATTGTGAATGTTTTCCACGTGGTCGACTTCAGTTTGACCTCAGCAGAACGTCAGGACGTCAGCGAGCTGTAGAAATGAGCTGAATCCAAACTTAGTGACAGAGACTCAAAACTGTGAACTAACGAATGAGCCTCCTGTCCGCCCATGTGACTTCTGTTTACAGCTGCTGATTGGTCTGTAACGAGGAAGAGACCACAGGAGAAGATCGTTCATCAGAGTCGAGGGAAAACTACTTTGAAACTTTAGTTCATTTACTGAGTATCTTGATAAAACACAAGATGTTTCTGAAGTATATTCAACATAAAAGCAGCAAAACGTCTTCAAAACCAACATAAGACCTAAATAATGTGTCGGATCATTTTTGTTATATACGTGTGATGTACACCAGCTCAGTGTGTGGACACAGAGACAGTTTAAATTGTCCCCTCAGTGAAACCACAGTGTTTCTGTCCCGGGACCCCGAGGAGGAACCAGGTCGGGTAAGAGCGTCGCAGTGACACGAGCCAACTGTTCTCACCTGAGGCCGCTCGACGCTGCGGCCGCTCACAGAGCCAACACATCTATTATACATACATGAGGGGGGGGGGGGGGGTCCAGATGTTGCCAGAGACGCTGGTTTCTGTTTGGTTCCTGATGTCACTTGAATGGACAACTCAGCTTAAACAGCCCCAACACCTCATTTATTCATTCAGCATTTTTTATTGATCTGCTGGTGAGGTGGATCACACACACACACACACACACACTAACACACACACACACACACACACACACACACCCACACACACAGACAGACCTGGAACATATGGACACGCGTGGACAGATGAAGACACGCATGTGTGTGAGCTCACAAACATTCAAACATTCATGAACTGCCGTGTTTCAGTTTCCTGACTCTGACTCTGAACGATCAAAACCAACTTTAAGAAGATAAAATAAAAATATTTCAAACATATTAAAATATGTTCAGTTCCTGTTCAGAACGAAGCTTCTGGATTTTCCTCAGAGAAACTCTTGGTCTCGTTACAAGTTGTAACCATGTTGGAAATAAAACATTTTCACTTAAACAGGTTTCTCTTGGATTTTTGTTTGTGTCAGATAATCAATAATATAATCAATAATATAATCAAATAAAATCAATAATAAAATCAATAATAAAATATAATCAATCAAAGCTGCACACAAGGTAAAATTTAAATGATCTATAACGGTGAGATGTCGTCAGTGATGCTGATGGAATATTTCTGAAGCCACTGGACGTCACTAACACACACACACACTCACACACACACACACACACACACACACACACACACACACACCACCCCCTGTACTCGGGGCGAAGGGTCGGCCATCTTCCCATCACCTCTCATTGACTGGGACCCGCAGGAGAAGATGACTGTGTCTCTGTGGACACATAATGGACACATCAGTCAGTCCCAGTGAGACAGTGAGAGTCCGACTCTGCAGCTGAATCCCAGTGTCCTCTCACAGCAGGACACACACACACACACACACACACACTCCTCACGTCTTATAAAGACATTTTAACCTGATGAGCTTTAACACACAATAACACAAACATCACAAGCTGCTGCTGGTCGGTTTCACACTGAGACGCTGAATGAAGCAGTTTTTATTCATGACGGACCACATGGAGTCAGGACCAGGTTAGCCTAGCTTAGCATAAAGACTAAACAATGGAGTCTTCAGGGACAGATGTCTTCAGGAACCAGTTTGAGACAGTGACGTCCTCTGTCTTAAAAGTTGTCCCAGTTGAAAGGCTGAATGATGTCGTGGGAAAACGATGTGTAGAAGAAGAAACAGAAGAAACAGAAGAAGAGGAAGCAGCTGCAGTCTTCACCTCCGAGGACACAATGAGGACGTTCCATTGTCTTTGTGTCTCGTTGTCTTCCAGCACTTTGTTCAGTACAGGTCCTACGTGACCTCGGATCCTCTGAGTGACTTAAACACATGATTTTGATGTAAAGACTCTATTTTTCTTCATCATCATCATCATCATCATCGACGCTCTCCATCATTTTCACAACACGAGCCGCTCTCCTGCCAGCAGAGCCCCCCCCCCCCCCCCCCCCAGCCTGATTGAGTTCTGGCTCCAGCTGCGTCTCATGGACCAGAATCTTCTTGTGGGAACGGAGCCCAACACGTTTCTTTTTCATCAATGGAAACATTTGGAATCGTGACCAAAGGCTGCGTCCTCGTCCAAGTCCGTCCCAGCAGGGGACCACAGGAGGCTCTGTAGCATCTCTGCTGCCCCGCTGCTGCAGCGAGAGCACAAACCACACAAGAAGAAAAAAATGAAGAGCTCAGACGCCAGGTCCAGAAAACTGTGTTTCTAAGTACACGTGATTTAAACCTGAATACTGCAGTATCACTACGAGTGGTTCTAGTACTTTAATGTTTCTGTTATAAGATGATGACACGTTACACTTTCAGAGAGTAGATGAAGTATTTCACTTTATTCTTCATGGATGTAAAACATTCCATTTACATTATAATAAACTGAGACTCAGTGGACGTTCAGATTCATTATTTCACTGGTAACCTCTCACTGAACGTTCTGCCCTGGATGAAGCTCCAGCTCGTTTCTCTCACTCACTTCCTGTTCGGACCTGCAGCTCAGAGCCAGTTCCAGTTTGAACTGCTTCATGTCACGAGTCGGTGAGACAGAGTGTGAGGATCAGTGTTAACAGGAGGAGGAGGAGGGACGCTCTCGGCTCTAATAGAGCCCACTGTGTTGGTTTGACAGCCTCGTTAATTATCTCATTTAAACACTTATTACCCACAGCTGTCAACTTAAAGGAGCAACAGGGGGCTGAGAGAACAAAGACTCTGAGGAACCCTGAGGTCTGACGACACGGAGCGAGCCCAGGACACATCTGACTGACGCTGGAGACATCGCACATGGAGCTTCTGAGCGTCTTGTACGGTGAGTTCACACCAAACGAGGAGCCAGTGATACGAGGTCACTTCAAAGATGAGTGGGTGTGACCCATGACGGTTTCCATCAGTGTGATTCTCTGAAGTTTCTCACAACTCGTCTGAAGCGTTGGTTTTGTCCTCGTGCTGCTCGGGGACGATTCTGTCACAGAAACAAACTGAAGTGTTTAGAAGAGGACAAACTCGGGCTAATGACGGTAATTGGAAGCACTTATTAATGAGTGTGTGTTCTCTGGTGACACGGGGAAAAGTCCCCGATGATATTAACAACCATTAATCGACACTAATCAGTCCTGTCGCCTGGCAGGACCCCCCCCCCTCGTCCCCTGAACGGGCCCCTCTGTCACAGCAGTTAGCATCGGGCGCTAATCAGGGACGGCCTCCATACTGTCGTCCCCAGCGAGCAGGTGGAGCAGGCGAAGACTGATGACTCTCACATGCACATGGAGCCCTGGAGCCGGGATCGAGCCTCGCTGCCTCTAACTGCTCAAATATGTCCCATTTACATCCACTTGGACATTTTGGAAAATATCTGACCTGCAGCTGGAAGACGATGGTAACTCCCACAAACCTGCGGGGCAGAGACAGGATTTGAAAACAAGCACCCGTGGCTCTGTTCCAGATTCAATTTAAATATTTTAGAGCAGGTCCGCGCCTGCAGCCACGAATTGTTTAACATTAACGCTCGACATATTTTCTGTTTCCTCTCAGACATGTCACAGTTTGGATTTAATGAAGTCACCAGCACGAGAACATGTTCGTCTGAATCACACACGATATAACGTGATTATGAAAATATGCTCATGTGAATATTTCAACCATCTGAGGAGCCTCATGTTTTAATCAAACATGTGAAACACATGAGGATCAAAATGATTCTTTTAATATTGAATATTTTACTGAATTGAAATCTGATGTTTTCTTCATTTTCCTAAAGTTCAGTCTGTGGCAGCACATGGTCAAAACTATGTGGACATGTAACATGTCACATGACACATGTGACATGTGACATGTGACATGTTACATGATCTGTTAATATACAGGTTTGATAATAAAGTTCATCAGAGCTGGTTCAGTTTATTTGTCGTTAATAGAATCTCACTTGACAAAGTTTGAACCTGAGGCTGCAGCGTGATGAACAAACCCAACGAGGGGACAATCTGTAAACGACGGAACAACGGGTTCCTTAGTATTTTAATCGAGGGAAGTCACATGATGTTATTATGGGATGTATTATGTTGGCTGAAGAGCAGAGGATCAGATTTCAGGACTCGGGGCAGAGGTGGAGCAGAGCCAGGCTCTGATGAAGACCACTACCTCCTCACAGCCAGCTCCTGATCAGCCTCCATCCCCACCGCTGTGCCCCCTGACCCGAGGGAACGGGCCAGCGAGGACGGAGCCAGGCGTCCCGAGCCGAGCCAAGCTTTGTTTTCAGTCGGCTGACCCTCGGCCTCCGCTCGCTCTGAGCCGCAGCCACCTCCTCATTGTGAGTCTGTGTCGGGCTTTTAACTCTGGAGAGGTGACAGGCTCCTGAGCAGCAGGAGAGCAGAGATAAAGATGAGGAGCTACAACCGAGCCTGTAGAGGTTGGATCCGTCCCCACCTCTCTGGCAGCGGGGACACGGCTGGAGACGCTCGTCCTCTGAGCTGCAGTGTTATTTATTATGGTGCCGTCCTCCTCTGGGCGTTTGGGCGTGAAAAGCTGTTTTGTTGCAGGAGCTGTGGTATCGGGGCCTGCACAGGGGCGGGATAATTCTCTCTCTCTGGGGGGGGGGGGTCCATGGCTGCCAGACTGCTGCACTTGTCTGTTAATCTGTCCTCACTGGGAACGAGAGAGGAAGACGGTCACGATGCCAAGAGACAGACTTCAGCTCTTCACCACCACGCTGCTTGTTCTCTATTTTGGTTTTATGTTGAAATAAAATCCCAAACCTCATTTTCTTTTTCTCCTTCATTTCAAGTTTTATTTGTCACATGCAGTTAACGTGGGTCAGCCGGGCAAAGGAAGGTGTTGGACAGGAAGAGACACTCGTTGCAAGTGTTGACGCCAACGCTTGGTAAAGAGACATCATTGAGGTTTCTGTCTTCGTCTAACCAGTAGCGTCCAGGCTGCTGCTCACAGGATGAATTATGTCCTCTGGTCTTAAAACACATCGATGACTGAAGCCGACAGGAGACATGGAAACCTCTAATGTCTTTTTTTTCTGTCGGACTTTGATGAAGACAAATATTTGTTGAAATCTAATGTGAGGCTTCTTCTGTTTCTTATTCAAGAACTTTGACTTCAATCACAAGGTCGAAATGAATCTTAGCTGTGAAATGAGGAGCTCTGACTGAGACTTCGAGATGGTGCTGTGGGGGGGGGGGCAACATATGTCTTCACACAGAGACGACAATCTGATGTCCTCCTATTAAAAACAACAACATCCACGGTGTTGATGTTTTGGATGAGTGAAGGGAGGAGGAGGATGAGGAGGACGAAGAGGAGGGAGGATGAAGATGAGGAGGATGAAGAGGAGGCCGGATGAGGAGAAGGAGGAGGATGAGGATGAGGAGGATGAGGATGAGGATGAGGAGAAGGAGGAGGATGAGGATGAGGAGGATGAAGAGGAGGGAGGATGAGGAGGATGAGGAGAAGGAGGAGGATGATGAGGATGAGGAGGACGAAGAGGAGGATGAAGAGGAGGATGAGGATGAGGAGAAGGAGGAGGATGATGAGGATGAGGATGAGGAGGACGAATAGGAGGATGAAGAGGAGGATGAGGAGGAGGTTTGGCTCAGTCTTGGAGGTCACTCCCTCGTCCTGATTGCACTGAGGTTATATTTAAACCAGCAGAGAGATTCTCCATCACATCTGTGCATGAATCTACGTTCACTCATAAATTATATTTGAATGTTTTTTATATATCGATTTCCCAGAGAAAGTTTCGGAGGTTATTATACTAACGTTCCAGTTTTACCACAGAAAGTTCAAATCTTTAGTGTTTGGGTCAAGGTTCCGTTTTCACAGTTCAAGCAGCTGAGCAGCGTTTCTTCTGGGATGAAGAGGAGGCGGAGCCTGAACCAGAGTAACTAAAGATGGACCACATGACAGGTTAAGAGAAGTCATCTTGATCGCCCCCTGGTGGGTGGCTGCAGATCATAAACAACTCCTCCTCCATGTTAGTAATGAACCAATGTTTCTGATCAGTTTAGTTTGAATTAATTATGTGATGATGTAAAAACAAGCTGTGACGTCATGATTGACAGCTGAGACTCCTGATTGGTCGAGCTTGAACTCCGCGATCGCAGCTGCACAGACTCCGAACGATATCGAGACAAAAGCTGGCAGCGTTGGTATTAGAGGTATTGTAGTTTGAGTTTTGTCCGAGACCTCGTCCATCTGTAGAAACACTTGATGCACCAGCCTCCCTGAGGTCCAGTCCAACGGTCTGTTCAAACCTCAGCTCCTCACTGAGCTCTCCCTGCTCACAGGCTGATCTCTCTCCAGTGTTTAGCCGCGGCCTCGTCCACTCTGCCGTTAAACTAGTTAACCCAGCGATGTGATTCCCGGTGGCAGGAGGCCGCTCGAGCTCACTGAGCCTCGCTGTGGGCCGATCACATTAATTATGCTAAACAGCAGTTCAAGTGAGAGGAGGAGGGGAAACGAGCCGTGCTGCTTCCTGGAGAAATAAACGGGCGGGGCTGGTGGCCATCGCAGATCGCTGCCTGCGGTAAACCGTGGCGACGACGGCACGACACGGTCAGAGCTCAGGTCGAGGTTTTTAAAAACAGGGCTGGAGGGCGGAAACAGCACGAATCACAGCCTGTGGAGGGGAAGAGACGTGTTGTGGCACGTTCCAGCTTGAACATGAAATAAAGAAGATGGAAGACAATGTGTTTGTGTTGAATTTACATAGAGAAGCTGCAGAGAGGAGCCTGAAATCTGTGGTGTGAGGGATATACATACATATATATATATATATATAAACATATGTATATATATGTATAGTTTGTTATAGTTCTGATCTACTGAAGGATCAAATGTGTATTTATGATTTGTATTCATGTGAAGCAGAATATTTATGTAAAATATGAAACCTACTTTCTGGGTTTTGTTTTTATCTCTAACTGAAGTTATTGAAGGTGATGGTTAAATTATTATAGTAAAATAAAGAAAAAGAGACAGTTAACAGAGAAAGAAAGAGAAAGAGAGAGAGAGAGAGAGAGATAACCTTCATACCGCACATTGTCCTTTGTGTCCCTGTCCTCCCTCCCTCCCTCCTGTTGTCCCCCTCTCACCCATTTTTCCTCCCAGCATCTCATTTTTCTTTCAGCACTATCTGGCTGGCACGTCTCTCCGCCTCATGTTGGGATCTCCTATAGTGACCATTTTCAATTAATGTCTTCATTCATCAGCAGGGAGCAGGTTCATTCTGGAAGGAGCAGCTCCTCTGAGCAGGAGGCACAGCCTCATTCTCCAGTTTTGATTTCATCCTCCAGACACAAACAACAAACTTTAAATGTCGTCAGTGTGGGATCTTATTCTGAACGCTGGTTCAGGGAGGGAGCGGCTCCTGGAAGGAAGTTTCTTCTGTTCGGGCAGATCCAGAAAAATATCCAGAGTTGGTTCTTTCAATTCATTACAGCTGATGTTCGTTTAGTCAATTATTCAGTCAAACAGACCAAAAGCACTGGATGTATCTGGGGGTGGATACCACAGTGTGATTGACGGCTAGAACCGTCCAATGGGTGACAGGTGTAGGTGGGCGTGCAGTGTCCCTGGGTTCTCATTCAGGCTCCACCCTCCACTCCTCCATATATGGTTATTTCTGGTTTCGAAAAACCAAGATGGCGCTGGACAGGGTTGATGCTCGTCTGGAACTGAAACTGATGATGACTCAGTGACCACAGGTGAGGACTCTTTGTCTCTGTCCCTCAGGCTCATTAACCTTTATGTTATATTTCCTGCAGCAGCTGCTGGAAGACGCGTGACCTGGAGTCAAGTGTAAAGTTGGACACATGACATAATGGACGTGATGTTGATGTTCATGATCCGACACGTAAACAGGAATAGAAATGAAAAGTTCTGTGAGCAACTGATTTAAACCAGAGGGAACCCCAGGCCGTCATGATTCTCAACGTTGTTCTGCTGTAGAGTAGTTTCTTTAAAAAGAACAACGCTGATCTCTGAAGTCTGAGCTCGGAAACATTCATGAGAATCTCATCCGTCTTTTCAGCAAACACTGTGATGAAGAAGAGGGGGACGAAGAGTTCATTTAACACAAAGATGACCTTTAGGTTGGAACAGGAAGAGCGTCAGCTTTGTTAAAACCTGATTTCATTCCACACAAGCTGAATCTTTCCCGTCATGACAGTCGGACGATCGGGTATCAGAGAAGATTGCGGTCAAGATGGACGGGCTGAGGCCAGAGGCTTGTGCTCCGCCGCCGGCTTCCACCGAGTCAGCTGATGAAAGCGACCCGGCTCGGAGCGGCTGCCTGGAGAAGAAGATTTCAAAGGTACGAGGAATAAAAGTGAGCTTTCAGGCAGTGCACTCAGGGGGAAGCAGGTATTCTGTGAACTTCAGTTCCAGTCTCTAATCTGCTGTCACAACAAAGGAGGCATTATACTGAGGGGGGGAAATCTTAGATCCAGCTTTCACCCACCCCCCCCACATCCCAAAACCAGCATGTCACGCTATTGGACCTGCTCTTTACAGCTGATTGAGTCTCTGTCTTCAGTGTCAATAACAGACAAGAGAAAACCACCTGGTCCATTCTGGGCACTGAAGGTTTCACTGGAGGGAAGAACGTGAGTCTGTTTAACGCACGTTCAGTCACTGAGGAAGAACAATGATTATTATTACCCTTCATTTAATGACCATCGTGGAAACATGCTGAGATAAGAAGTGGTTTGAATTCATCGCTGACGAAACATTTAGAAGCAAATATTCACTGCTTCTTAAAAAAAAAAAAAATTAACAAAGGAAATGAAATTTAACGATGTGCTTATAGTATTTTAAAATCCTTGTTTCCTATTTCTTATATTTAAACTTGCACAAACACACAGCAGTAACCTCCGTGTGTGTGTGAACCTGCTCGGCAACAAAACTAGATTCTGATTTTAGGATCTTTGCCATTTGGAAAACATCAGCCTCATAAACAAGGCAGCTAATATGAGTTCTAATGGAACTATAACAGTTTATCTACAACATGTTAACTCGTTCCTAACAGTCGCTGCAGTTAGCAGACAAACCAACGGGCCGGCAGGAAGAGGACAAGCTGGAGGAGGGAAGTTTGGGGCTGCAGCAGGGTTTCAGGGTGTGTGTGTGTGTGTGTGTGTGTGTGTCTGTGTGTAGACCCTGGCTGTCACAGGACATGAGGATGACAGGCTTGGCTGCCACTCACCGTCTCTCTTCCTGATCGGCTGTGATGTGCCAAGATGGACATCAGCACAGCCGCGGTGTCTCTGGCTACCAGCCCCGCCTGTCCGCTCGGATGCCAACACAAACTGAACAATATCTAGTTTTAGGGGAAGAGCTGCAGCACTTTTGGCAGCAGCGTCTCTTGGCTGCCGCTCCGGTGTCTTCGGGGCCTGTTTGGAGGGAAGTGCGATGCCTCAGTGCATTTTTTTTATCAGGAAAAGCGCCGAACAAATCACTCCAAAACTTCAATGTTCTGTGCCAACGTGACCGTCAGCCCTCACCCAGCAGAATGGATGAGGGCCTTCTGATAATCCATTAAGACACGGCTAAAGGTCGCAGGGTATAAATAGCCTTCAAGGACACTGCATGGAGTCATCTGAGGGAAATAACGCTGAGGAGGACACGCATGAAACTCCTCATTAATCTGGACGTGAAGGTTTGTCCGTTATTAAGCATCTTTGTCAGGTGACCTGTGACATTTGTTCCTCTGGTGGAGATAAACAAGCAGCCGACAAAATAACAGCAACACCTTCTGCCCGTGACCTCATTTATAACAACTTTATATCACCAGCTCTACGGCTCTGAGGGGTAATATGGGAACAACCGCATATCTCAGAGTATCAGAAGGAAGAGATGACGACTCGAACACTGTGATTTTATAAATATGTGAGGATGATAAAAAGTTTTAAAAAGGCCTGGAAACCATTTACATCTCTGTCCACACCCTGAGTCAGTTCACAAAAAGATCTATGTTAATTGTTTTCATTTTAATTTTTCATCTTTATAATATAATTCAGACAGTGATTGGGACACATGGACGTATGTAGTTTAATGTAATGAGTCATAAATCATAAAGTTTGCGCCATGGTTTTGTAGTAATTCATTGTGTAAATATTTGCATGTGATTTTATTTTAACCAGAGTTTGTCCATTTAAAGGAGATTTGTTTTTGTCACAGTCTCTTAAACACAAACACTGAGTAGAGTTCAACAAATTCAAATCCAGTGATCAGACTCACACAGGACGTAGACGAGCGGCCTCCTCCCCCCTCTGAGTGAATAAAGATGTTTAAAGATTGACAGCAGTGTCTCATCAGTGAAACTTCCACAAACACTCAAACACAAAGAAATAAAAAAACAACAACCTCCGAACACAACGAGCAGAGAGGATGAGCTGAGCTGCAAAACCACGTCCAAGCTCGGTCTGACCGAACATCTTGGCTCTGAGTGACGGAGAGGCAGATGGTGCTTATGGCCAACGCTCAAAAACCCAACACACACACACACACACACACACACACACACACACACACACCCTCTGGCTCTCTGGGAGCCTCTACGTTCTCCGATCAATATGTTTGGACGACACACTCGCGGTGAGCGGAGGCTGCAGTGGAGCAGCTGTTGTACAGTGGAGGTGTCAGCTCTGGTGTGTGGAGACTCTCCAGTGGAATATATTAACCTCAGTGGTTCACTTGATTCCACCGAGTATCCACGGTGACAGACTGTTCATCCTCACAGCTCCGACTGAATTCACCAAGCGTCACCGACAGAGGACGACCATTGGTCTTCAACTTCCTGTCTGCGGCAGGAAATGATCCGCGTTAGCAGCAGGACGTGCTAACTGGAAGAAAGTGAAGGACATTGATCAGGTGTGAGATCACAGCTCTCAGTCACTGTGACTTTGTCTCTATAATCACCTGAGACACCAGGCGGCCATTTAAAAGCTGGAATGCATGTTTTACACCCCCACTAACATACAGCATCATTAATATCATCATCATTATGATCACAACAAACTAAAACCTCATTTAACACCTTTCTAAACAGGACTACAGACGCTCTGCAAGACAGATGACAAACTGAGGAAAGCTTCTGAAAACAAGATCAAACATGGAAGACGAGTAGATAAATGAAAACATTCCAACATGATCAGAATGATAAATAGAAATAAGAGGCAGGAGGAAGACATGGCATAATAATGAACTGTTATTTAAAGTCCCACTGAATCTTACAAGTAGAGGAGGAGTCAGAGCTTTCAGCATCAAGCTCCTCTCCTGTGGAATCATCTCAGCTTCAGTTCTGGAGGCTGACTCCCTCTCTAACATTCAAACCGTCCTCCATGATGGAGTCACAGTCAGAGCTGGTCCAGTTCCTAGTTCTGCTGCTGGACGTCTAGAATGTGAAGGACACAGGACACATTAATGTCTCATCAACAATCTATGAGACAAACTGTGATTTTTGAATATAGACTTTACAAATAAACTGTGATTGATTGGTTAACAAAAACTAATTCACTAAAAGTATATTATTTTTACAATAATGTAATATTTTCTCAGCAGAGCCTGATGATAACTTATAATAACTTCTTCTGGGGAAAAGTTCTGTACAGAGGAAACACCCTCCTCCTCCTTGTTAGCAGACGGGACATGGACCCAACTACAAAGTCAAACACATTTTAAGTTGTTCTCACACTGTTGCTGTAGTAAATCAGACACAAGGTGAAGCAGAAACCTCCAGATGATATCCAGCTGTCGCCTCCCGATCAATGACTCAATTGATGAATGAATTTTCAAGAAGGTCTTTATTTAATTCCAGTCGCTCTTCGGACTGATTGCCTGGGCGCTGGTGTTGTAGCCGTAGGTGCAGCGTCTGCAGCTGCCAGGGGATGTTTCACCGCTGCAGAACAATGAAGTCATTATTACAATGATTTGTTTCCTTTGCTCATTAAAGCAGATGTCTGGGTGATCTGTGGTGTGTTTCTAATCATCAGAGCACGAGTCCAGCAGGTCCTGATTACTGTCCTCAGGCTGCGTTCAGGACACCCTGGAAAGAGCCGTACGTTGGAGTATTCTGCTCCAAAATACATCTTAGTGCTGCTTTAGTTAACGGCAGGTATTCTTCAAACGTTAGACAAATGATTCATAGAAATAAGAATTACAAAAGATTTTTATCAATTCTACTTGAGTTTTCTGGTAAGAATCAGAGAAGTTCTCCTCTGTTAGAGGGATTCATCTGTATTTAAGAGATTAACTGAGTGTGATGTAACAAGATGCTGCAGACTGTAAATCAAGATGGATGACGTGTCTCATGTCTCCAACTCCTCCCAGTTATTCAGAAAAGAAGCCAAACGATCCCAGATACAAACACTGACATGGAGCTGGTCATCGTCATATTTACAGTCTTTGTCTTCCACTATGAATCTTACTTTGAAGGAAAATAGGAAAATATAAATAAGTACAACAAAGCGTCGATGTCATGAAACAGACCAGTGGATCTGCAGGATCGAGGTCCGGCCCACACATGTGCTCAACCTATCACAGTTCAGTGTCAGCTGTCAATCATGACGTCTCAACCTGTTCTCATATCATCAAATAACTGATTGATTTGGCTTCACTTGTGACGGCTGTCGTGTCATCCATCTTTATTTACAGTCCATGTGCCCAAACAACTGGGTGGCTGTGGCTCAGGGGGTAGAGGGGGTTGTCCACCAATCAGAGGGTCAGCAGTTAGAGCATCGGTCATCACTGGATCGTCAACGAGGCGATTCTGCCAGAACCAAACACCGATCAGACCTCAGACTCCGAGCATCACTGAATCTGATGTTCTTCACTCTCACAGGCCCACGGTCCTGATTCCAGCCCCCTGACAGTAACCACTTCCTTTCGTCAGAGTCCTTGGTCTATTGACACTTTGCAGTGAGTGCAGTATATAAATATATATATACTTATATATGCACATACATATATATATATGTATTTATATGTATATGTTGAGCGCAGCAGAAGTGAAGGGGGATGTGTGGTGTTCATTTCTCTGTGTGGATCTGCCTCTGCAGTCTCAACCACCTGGAACACAAAGGCATCTGACAGCAATCAGGACGAGGGGAAAATGCATGAAAACAAACACTCTTGTTTGGAGCGCAGCTTCCTGGCTTTTGTCAAATGCTCCGTTTGAGCGATCCTCTAATGTTCTGCAAGTCCACATGCTTCAGAGCTAAACATTTAAAATTAGAGGGAGAAGGAGGAGAGAATTCACAGGAGACGACTCGAACAAGCTCTTTTGGACGGAGTCTGGAGGAGGAGAAGACAAAGGGTCATTTAATATGGCTGATGTGGTGACTGTGGCAGTGGGAGGACAGCTGGCGAGCTACTCTGGGAAATGTCCCCGTTAATGTGTCTTCATATGGACACTTTGGCTTCAGTGAGCTTCAGTGGGACGGCCGGGCGGGTGCAGCGACGGATGGTGGGTGGGTGTAGCGCTGGGTGGCAGGGTGCTGCTGCTGCGACGCCCCGGGGGCACCGCCATGCTCCACAAAGAGGAGGCAAAGGGAAAACAGATGTTGACAATCAGGTCTTTTTTCTCTCTCCCTGGTTTGTGAGAGGAAGGAAGTGAAATGCACATATCTTGGTAACTTATTGGATTTTGGGGGTAAATTGGAGAAACGTGTCGTGGCTCTTTGTGCTGACAGGATCCTGATGTTTCTACCAGCTTCTCCTTTAAACTGCACAAACATTTAAAGGTCCTTTAAATCTGTCAAAATTTAGATTATTATGATTTGATGTTTTAGTTTCTATTAAAGGCTTTGCCTCAATAATGAGCCTTATCAGTATTATACTTTTTCACCTTTACGTACGTCTGCAGTTTAAAAAAAATGCATTTGTATTAAAAAGGCTGGAATTATTAGTCAAATGGCAAATAGAATTATTTTAAATAATGTTTTTAATAATTTTCAGAATAAAGATTATTTAAAACGTTTTCTTGTTTTAGCTGCTCAGGTTTGAGGATCTGCTTTTTTCCTTTATCATAAATCACAGTGAATTTAATATATCTTTGCTCTGGACAACTGAAGAGAGTATTCAGCTTGTACTGATCAATCTAAATTAATCTAGCTGTTGCTGAAAACATTTGCAGATCTAGAATTATTTTTGTCTTTTTGCTTTGCTGATGTTCTACATCTTAAACAAACATTTTTAGTTTTTGTATTCATAATATCAGAAATGATGAAGACAATATCAACAATAGAAATATTTCAGTTCATTTTTGAATCTCAGCTTTAAATTATCATATTTTAATATTATTCTTTTACATTGACAGCTTGGTTTCTAAAGACAGGTCACAAGTGTCCATGGACGAATTTAACCTGTGAAGCCAAAATATGGACCCTCACATTTTACAATCTGCATCGCGTATTGATCAGTGACCAGTTGACTTGATTAGACACAATTATATTGAGGGACGTGCATCATATGTACCTAACATAGGTGTTGCATCGAGGCCCCTGAAGTTTAGTTCATGTTGTTTTACTGGAGCAAACAGGATCATAAAAACGGTCACCTCTGGTAAGATGTCTGCACGTCCTACAAAGTCTTACATTACTCAGATTGTATGATATGATATCGAGCCTTAAATATTTTTGATATGAATGCAGATATAGAATTTACATTTTTAAATTAAATGTAAATATACGTTACATACTTTTTCACCACTGACTTACACAAACTGGTTTTCATTGTGGGTCTTTTGAAAGAATTGTTTTCTTAAGAATGTGTTTTAACAGACTCGTGTAAGAACCAGACGTCCTGTGACATTTACATAAAACTAACTACTTCTTTGTCTGTGAGTTGCACAGGAAACACTGGAGCAGATCATCAGGAGGAGTCAGGGAGCAGGTGAGTGGAAACAGAAGAATCAGAATAAAAACACCAAACACAAGCCAGAAACACGACACTGCCTCCTACTGGGAGCTGAATGAACGACCAGCAGCAGCATCTCTGTGTGAACAGACTTTATTATTTACATTAAATTAGGTTTCATTAGATTTCTAACGCTCCTCATGTCTCAGTGCTTCTTTACAAGAAGACATAAATATCAGTTTACACTCTTCATGTTAATACTGAAACAGAAATGAAACACACACTGTACCTCTGAATCTAATCTTTAAGCTTTTATTCTTTTTATTGCTGCATTAAATTCGACATCAGGAAGATTTTAAAACAAGGAATTCATGCTAATGACTCAACGTTCAGATATTTACTACAGCATCAGTCAGGAACAAAGTTTAATTATATCACGTTCTGATAACACAGGATGTTGTGATATGTTTAATGTTTCACATCTCAATGTAATTATCTTAATTTAACACCAACAGTTACAATCGGTACACATGTGGTGTTTGTGTCTCATGTCACAGTTACACAGAATAAAATGATGTTTGTAGAATCAAACAGAGACGCTTAAAGCACAAGCAGCTGTGGGACAAAATGTCTGTCCTCCACCTGCTGAGCAGCTACACACTCAGTCAGAGAGCAGCTGCTGAACACAGAGGAGCATTTAGCAGAGTCTGCTGTGTCCCTCAGGAGGTGGAGGAGACGGAGCTGTGAGACAAAGAGACGGAGCTCTGGACTCCAGAGCTACTATGTCTTTAAGAAGGTAGATCAGCTGGAGGGGGGTTAGGAGGGAGGTGGACAGGTGGAGCTGGTGGAGGTGGTGGACAGGTGGAGGTGGAGGAGGTGGACAGGTGGAGGTGGTGGACAGGTGGAGCTGGTGGACAGGTGGAAGTGGAGGAGGTGTAGCTGGTGGACAGGTGGAGGTGGAGCTGGTTGACAGGTGGAGGTGGTGGAGGTGGACAGGTGTAGCTGGTGGACAGGTGGAGCTAGTGGACAGGTGGAGGTGGAGGAGGTGGAGCTGGTGGACAGGTGAAGGTGGAGGAGGTGGAGTTAGTGGACAGGTGAGGGTGATGGAGGACAGGTGGAGGTGGACAGGTGTAGCTGGTGGACAGGTGGAGGTGGAGGAGGTGGAGCTGGTGGACAGGTGAAGGTGGAGGAGGTGGAGTTAGTGGACAGGTGAGGGTGGTGGAGGACAGGTGGAGGTGGACAGGTGTAGCTGGTGGACAGGTGGAGGTGGACAGGTGTAGCTGGTGGACAGGTGAAGGTGGAGGTGGTGGAGGACAGGTGGAGGTGGAGGAGGTGGAGCTAGTGGACAGGTGGAGGTGGAGGAGGTGGAGCTGGTGGACAGGTGAAGGTGGAGGAGGTGGAGTTAGTGGACAGGTGAGGGTGGTGGAGGACAGGTGGGGGTGGACAGGTGTAGCTGGTGGACAGGTGGAGGTGGAGGTGGTGGAGGACAGGTGGAGGTGGAGGAGGTGGAGGAGGTGGTGGACAGGTGGAGGTGTATCTGGTGTTGATCTACATGGAGCCTCTTCACCTTCTTCTTCTTCATCATCATCATCATCAGTGTCATGGAGGACGCTGAGTGAGCTGCTCTGAAGCAGGAGAACTGAGTTTCACCATTTGAATCAAACATCGGATCAGACTTGAGTCACATGTGAGCGAACACACATGAAACATACATGTCACACACATGTTTAGATTCCATGTGACGTCAGAGTGTCTTTATTATAACTGAGTGTTCAAACCCGCTGAAACGAGACGCTCCTCACTCGAGCAGAACCTGGAGCAGAATCATCGCGTTTTTAACTTCACTCCACGTTTCAAGTAATCCACCTCGTAGTTATCAGCACCTGTACTAGTGCAAAAGAATTAGAACATACTAATAGTGAATTCGGCGTATTTTAATATTTCTAAATACAAATGTTAAAAGTTGTTTCGTGCATCTCTTTTCCAGATGTCGTCACTGAAAGTTTCTATGGCGCGAACTGTGTTAGCAGCTAAAGCGGTTTGGTTACAGTCACCTCGGTTTAATAAAGTAAGTTAGTTAGTTAGTTAGCAGCTGGTGGGTGAGTTTAAACCCTGTGGACGAGATTCAGGTGAGTGGAGAGTTGACTTTTAGTTCTGTTAACCTCTAACGATGGGTAAAGTTAGCTAGCCGCTTAGCTAACTGGTCAGCTAGCTGGTCACTTTAACAGCTGGAACAGATGAGCTGAGGTTGGTTAGTCGTTTAGAACAGTTCAGTTTCTAACTTGTTCAGTTGAACAGAAGCCACAAACCTTCCTGCGTTTATAGACCTGACAACTAATTCAATTAAACTGGAATCAAACTTGTAGTTAAAAATAAAAGTTTCCTTCATTTTCCCCACTGGGTTGGATGCTAAGTCAACTTAGCTTAGTTAGCTGATTAGTAGTGTTGGTTATGCAGAGTGACTGAGAGAAGAGT
This sequence comes from Paralichthys olivaceus, assembly GCF_024713975.1. NCBI lineage: Eukaryota > Metazoa > Chordata > Actinopteri > Pleuronectiformes > Paralichthyidae > Paralichthys > Paralichthys olivaceus. The sequence goes on along the minus strand of NC_091095.1, from coordinate 650,148 downwards.
CTGAAGCCTGAGTTCTCTGAAGCTCCTCACTGAGGTGATCCTTCATGGTCACTGGTCAGTTGGTCAAGTACTGACTGGTCAGTTGGTCAAGTACTGACTGGTTAGTTGGTCAAGTGAAGAATCAGTCAGAACTCAACATAACGACTCACTGACATATTCACAAAGACCATTTGACTCAAGACGGTCAACTCACACTTTGAGTTCAGTGATCGTGATCCTTCATCTGAAGACCGATGAGTTGCACTGCTAGTTACTGCTGGTTACTGCTAGTTATCGTAGTTGTGCTCCAGTCACTCCCAGCGCTGCTCGGGGATTTATAGGTTTTATAAATGAGAACATTTAGCGGTGAACCACCTTCACATTCTCTTAAGAAACAGTCTGACAACAGGTTTAAAGGTCCAATCATAAAGTGAAATAATGGTTCAGAACAGTAGTTAATGGTGGGTGGATCAATCCAGTGTCAATACATTGATCAGGTCTTAGAAAATCAATATGATGAATATTACTTTAAAGTATTATTTAAAGTATTTGGTTGATAATGAGAACATCTGAACTCAAATCATGAATCTGTCTCCCTGACATGACGGCACATAAAGAGTATTGATTATCAGTTGGTTCTGAATAATTCATTGATTCAGTTTCATCTTGGAACTTGTTCTCTACTTTAAATTAATTGGTTTTTTTTAAAGACTCCAAAGTTTATTATATTTAAACTCTGAAGTTCAGTTGAATTGTCAGGGACCTTTAATATGAAAACAGACTCTATCAACTGTAGACCCCCCCCATCACCCCCCATCACCCCCTCTCTTCACCTCCTGGCCTGGTGTACCTTACCCCCCCCCTCCCTTCGGACGTCCCGGCCGTCCCCTTTATATCTCTGGCTGAATCGCATTCCTTGGTTTGGCCGCCACAATGGGAGAACTGTTTGATGGTGGCTCTGCTGTGGTTCAGGTATTCCCCCTCTGATTAGGAACCTGAGCTTCACAGACCCCCCCCCCCCCACACACACACACACCTCCCTCTGAACCCTTCATTACCCCCCCACTAACTTCAGCACCAACAGACAGGTTAAAGCACATGTTTGCTGATGTGCGATGTGATGGGATGCCGCTCGGTTCTTGTTCTTTCTGTGTTTGTGTTTTTACTCTGACCTGCAGAGAAAAAGAGAAAGAACCATCAGACATATTTAAATCTCATAGCTCGTGGTGTGATTAGAAAAAGGAGCTTGTGCTTCTGTTTGGGTTAAAAAACCCTCAGTGAATCAAATCTCCAGCGCTGCGTTCACATGCACAGATCTGTGTCAGGAAAATCCAGCTGTCTGACTTTAAGAATTAATAAAACAAAATCCCCAATACAAATATAATATTTTCATGTTGATCATTTTTATAAGAAACACTCTTGTGCCATGGATTTACTGTACGTCAACTAATTATTTAACCTCTTCAGCTCAACTGCTGTCAGATAAATATTCCATATCCACTGCAGGTCGGTGCTTTGCATGGATAGGAACACATACATATATTCAAATGGAGAATTAAATTGAGTTTACATATCATGGAAATTTACTTGATGTCATGTTCATAATTTTATTTATTTTTTTGGTACACTGGTATCTTTTTTAGAATCTCTAGTAAAATTCAAAATGAGAAGTTCTGATGTAAAACGCAGCGTTTGAGTAGTTAAATAATCAAATCAATCAAAAACAAATGTGCTCACAAATTATTCTTGTTTTTATGCTCTGACTTTTATTCATTTTAATTTAATCAAAAATGTTTTATTTTTATCTTTCGATACTTTTACTTTACCCTGAATGACAGACAGGGATTGAGACTCATAACTACTCTTATTCTTTTAAATCCTTTGCTGATGCTTTATGTGGCAGTTACCAGCCTTTTGATAAGAATTAACCTTTGGCTTGATGTAAAGGTGCAAATGTTTGTCTCTCTTCACTTTGGCTCGTGATTTTGACTTGAAGCTTCCTCCTTAATCTACGACTCTGGAGCAAATTCATTTTAAATTCACGATTTGTTGACATGAGAACATGGTTACATGGGTTTAGTGTGAAAAATATGACAATATAAAAACTGGAAAATGAAACAGCTCATTGTAATTAAATGTAGCTGCGACTTGTAGATCAACTGTGTTTCTTCTTTATAATCTACAACTTTAAAGAATTTGTAAATGATTTATCAAGTATTAATACAAGCTTTGTAAAGAATTATCTGACAGATATTTTTACTTTGCACATTAAGACTTTACAAATAAAATAAAAACTCAACAGTCTCAACAGTAAAATAAATAAAAATCAGTTAGAATTAACTTCACCCCCACTGAATATAATATAAAAACGGTGGTCACAAGTTTATTATATATATATATATATATATATATATTTATATATATACATTTATTATATTAATATAAATATGAATAATAATAATAAAATGTCTAACAATAAAAAACCTGACAGGAGCCACTTTACCCAACATACTTCTTTACTTTTACTCGAGTTAGAATTTATTTTCAGCTTTGGTAAATACATTGACGTTTCTAACTTATTCACTGGATCTGACGTTCACTGCTGTAAAGCAGAAATGTGAAGTGAAGGAACTTACTGATGGAGCGCTGTCATGTTTTTCTTTCAGGCGAGCGGCAGCGCTAACGGTCGGCATCTTCACGGTGAAAGAAAAGGGTCTGCTCTCCTCTCCGGGCTCCGACAGGATCCGTCTGTCTAGAGGTATTTATGCCTAAACACAGGAGTTTTCTGCTGAAGGAAAGAGGGATGCAGGAAAGAGGATGGGGGGGATTCAGGGGAGAGAGGGGTGAGACGGGAGGTGGGGGGGACGAGGAAGGATGGAAACCCAAAACAAAACATAGCATGATAGTCTGTAAGCAGTTCCATGTGTCCGGAGGACTGACCGCCCCGCGGAGCTTCAGCCCTCTGCCCTCTCTCTCTGTCTCTCTCTCTCTCCCTCTTGCTCCCTCCCTCTACCTGCGTCCGTCCCGTTAAAGTGGCCATAAAAAAACAGGTACAAGTAGTTTGGAGTTGGTTCAGTTGAGTTTAGCCGGAGCAGCCGTCTTCTTCTTCTTCTGGTGGTGATGATGATGATAACGAAGAATAAGCCCTGATTAAACCCGAGGAGAAAAAAAGGGAGAAGCGACCCGAGGCGCTCGGCGAAGCGGAAAAAAGGCTCATCATTCTGCTCGGCTGTGTGTGTGTGTGTGTGTGTGTGTGTGTGTGTGTGTGTGTGTGTGTGTGTGTGTGTGTGTGTGTGTATGTGTGTGTGTGAGCGCGCCTGTGTGTGTGTGTGTGAGTGAGAGCCTGTGTGTGTGAGCGCCTGTGTGTTAGAGCCTGTGTGTGTGTGTGAGTGAGAGCCTGTGTGTGTGTGTGTGTTTCTCTCTGAGCAGATGACTGCCGCTCACCTTGCCACGGGGTCTGCATGAGATTGGTTCATTGTCAAGGAGCTTTTTTTTTTTTTTTTTTACCCATGATTCCATATGGTATGGAGCGGGCTACATGTTGCCCAACATGCCAGTGCAAATGTTTTCTCAATTAGGTGTCTTATCTCCACTGAGCGCACTCGCATCAGATGAAGCTTGCTGACAGCGTAATGGCAGGGAAAACCTCGGAAGGCTCCATCAAATGGCAGCTCTGCTACGACATCTCAGCCAGGACCTGGTGGATGGTAAGTTGGCACAACTTGCTCCATTTTCTTTTTTTTTTCTTACTTTTTTCTTTCTTGTTTCTCTTCACCCAAAAAAGGACCAGACCCTTGTCCTGCTTCCTCCTTCTCTTCTTCTTCTTGTGGCAGAGCTTTTTCAGTTTTATTTGGATTCGTGAGCCGCTTGGACTGTTTGTTGTTTTCTCTGACGGCGCCTCTTGTCTCCGTGGTGTCCCGTTAGCGGACGGGTGCCAGCTCAGGTCTGCAGCCGCGGCAGGGGGTTTGTTCCTCTCCTTCTGCTGTCGTGACGCAGAGCCTCCTCTTGTCATCCGCTGCTCTGTCTTTCTCTCGTTCCGTCTGATTAACGGGGAACTTAGGTGAAAAAGTCTTGCTTTGTTTCTGTGCGCTGCCCGAGAAATACCAAAACTGAACATCGCGCTCGGCTCCTGAGCTCTGACACATCACCGCCGCCGCTGTGGCAATTACATCGCACCAGGGAACAAACACCCCCACCTCCATCAGACTCACACCCATCTCGGCGGCAGTGTCCCGGGACGAGCCGGGGCCCGGGCCGCAGCACTGGGCCACTTTAAGCTGCTTGTCGTGGTCAGCGAGGCCAGCCGACCTTTGGCACGCTACTGGTGCGGTGGCTGTGAGGATAAAGGGGGAGGCTGAAGACCAAATTGACAGACGGGGGAGTTTGGTGACTCCGCTGAGAGACAAGGAGGGGGTCGGGTTTTTTTTCTTTTTGTTTCTCTCAATAGTCTATTGTGACCAGCTCGTCCAAATGAGGCAGAGAGATGAAAGAGCTCAGCGCTGAAAGTTCATTGGGGGACAGCTCATCATTTCTGCCACAGCTAACATTTAACACGGTGTCAGCGGCGTCGGTCGAGCTGGGACGGACGCCGAGTTCAGCCGCTGCAGGTTCTTCTCCTCCAGTCTGAATAAAAAGAGTTGTGTTGCCAAAGAGACAAAGGCGGCTTTATCCTCTGTGTAACAGGACCGTGAACTTTGTGAATTCCTTTTGGTCAAAGCCCCCCCCCCGTCCCCATAACACACACACACAGACGCACACACTCACTTTCTCCGTCCAGCCCACCAGCAGCAGGACGGCGGCGTGCAGCCCGTCGGTGTTGACGGGAGTCTTTTTACTCTGCCGCCCGCTGTGGTCGTCTGCTCAGGGGATTTTGTGTGTGTGTCTTTTTGTCATCTTCTTGGGACCTCTCTCAGTATTTAAACTCATCTTGTGGGGACCGGTGGTCCTCATGAGGTCTTAATGAGACAGGATGTCTTCTCCGAGCTTGTGTTTGAGGTGGAGGGTTATGATTGAGCTGTCCACGATGAATGAAAGTCAGTGTAGTGTCCTAACAAGGATAGCTGTGCATACTTGTGTGTGTGGATTTCAGTTGGTGAGTGGGAGAGTTTTGTTCCTGTGTGTGTGTGTGTGTGTGTGTGTGTGTGTGTGTGTGGGTGGGTAGGTGCAGGCGGGGGGTCTGGATGTGCCGGGCTTCCTCGGCCAGAGCAGAATTTTATTTTGAAAGAGATCAGTCTGTTCAGGGACTTTTTTCTTTAAAGCGGCTTTTTGTGAAGGAGATGCTGTGTTTTAATATCTGATCGTGAATCATCGTAGTTTTCTGCTTTCTGATAAAATCTGAGGTGAGAAAAGCTTAAATTCATGGTGTGACATGATTTCTAAAAATTCAATTTTAAATTTAGTTGTGATGTTTGACTCAGTAACTTGTCCCTGTAATTTGTTGTCTCAAATAGGAAGTTAATCTTCACACATAATGCATTCCACTTAAAATGTCCTGACTTTTCTGTTTTTGAATTTACATTGAACGTCCCAAAGGTTTTAGTTTTTAAAATGTGTGAATTCACAAATATCCCCATGTCCCACGGTGTCAGTTTAAAAAGTCTGAACTGACTGTTTGTATTATTTTTTTCATCTTTTTAAAGTTCAATGTTTAATTATGATCTTCCTTCATAAGCTACATCTCCAGTTTTGTACCTCTGATGCAAAAAATCATCCAATATTAAAAATAAAATATAATATAAAAGAACATCACAATAAAATCCAAATCTTTTGGATCAAATAAAAAGTCTTAGTTTTCTTTTCCTTTAACACTAATTGCTTGATTTTCTTCAGGCTTTATTTTTGAATATTAAAATGAACTAAGAACCAACAGGGATTCAAACAGTAAAATTCCTGCTCTCAGTCTTTATCAAATCAAAATCTCTGCTTTTTCAAATACATCGATCAGTATCCGTCATATATTTAATACTTCTTAATTAAACTGACTTTTGTATCACACGTTTTGTATTTTCTGATGAATTGTCACTGGTGCTCTGAAACGATCATAACGGGATAATTAGTCTCTCTCTCCTCCGTCCGGGGCGTCAGTGTCTGAGACTGAAGCGGCAGAAAAAGGTTAAACCGTCCCAAAGCAGAAAGAGGATTATCTGCTTAAAAACACAACAGCTGTGATGATTCCAGATGATTCCGTCCGGTCATCTGAGGGAAACAGATCAGTTCATGTGTTTTGATTTAGAACTTTTAATCTCACGTTTTAATTCTTCACACGACTCCGACAAAAAACTGCTGTTTGTTGATTTAATATATTTATTTGATATTAATGGTCTAAAATGTAAACTTCAGTTCACTTCATATATAATCAAAGCCATGTTTGAAATATCATTTAAAACATTTGCAGTTCATTCATTTTTTGAATTTTCAAACTATTCCCCCCATTACATATTTCTTATTCTATTATTTTATTAAATCAGAAGAGATGGAAATATCTCCTGAAATTGACTCAGAGAAATCCAAAATTAGCATCTCCAAATATATAAACATATAATACATGAAACCAAACATAATTTCTTTTAGAATAACATCCTTTTCTTTTGCTTCCTCTTTCTTAGTCCTTCATCATCTGTCCGTTCTGTTGACCTTCACAAACCTACACATTTACATTTAATCCTTCGATGTTTTCGCACCTCTCTGCTTCGCTGCACCTCCAGTACAATTATTTAAAAATTAAAACACACTGTAATCACACTTGAACCGCTGCCAGGTCGTATATATTGTGAGGGAATTTTTAGGCCGACTGCAAATGACTGTGAAACTGATGTGATCACTCGTGTGCAGCAGAACTCCAGTAAACACACTCCAGTGTGATCATGTCTTATTAATATTAACACTAGATTCAGTGTGTGAAGTTACAGAACGCCACAATGAACAACAACTAAATGTAAAACGTGGTTTTATTCATAAAGATAATACAAATTTAAACAGGTTTAAATGGTCTTGTGAATAATTAGAGCTTCTTCGTCCTCGTACCAAACGGAAGAGAAATGGTCTGATTCAAGTCCGTCCGAGGAAAAAAATGAAGGAGCAGCAACTGATCTGAGAGGAGAGGGTTCTCATAGGACACACAACCAGCTGTGTGCGTGTCTCCTTATGGTTGTGTGGACAAAGTCGTGTTCAAAACCAGTGTTGTGAGGACATTTCAGGTGGTCCTCGCAAATTCAAACAGCTTTTTAAGGATTTGGTTTGAGAGAAAGGGCTTAAGAGTGTCCTCACAACTATACAAAGACGTGTGTGTGTGGGGTGTGTGTGTGTGTGGGGGGGGGTGTATGACGGGTTGTGGTTTGCTCACTGATAATGGATTATGGGGCCGTCACTTGTATTCCCATAGAAATCCTGTTAACCCCTGTGGTGGATGAATACGAGCTATGTACACACACACACACACACACACACACACACACACACACACACACACACACACACACACAGAGGAACAAATGTGTGTTTTATCTTCAGACATTGAAATAACTTGCTCTTTATACAGAAGTCAGATTCCTTCTCGTCTCAAATGTGTTTTTGTTTTCGGCTCATGGCCTTATTCAAGTCTTTGAATACTCAGCATATATTTTCAGTCATTTCAACTTTCTGTTGTATTTTTATATCAACTCAGACTTCAAAAAACTCAGGTTCTTTTTATTTAAAATATTGGTCCTAATATATGAGCCACTTCATTTTTATAATTATACAAGAAGTCCCCGTTAATTTCCCATAATCCATTGTGACTTCAAATGTTTGGTTTGACTGTGAAAAGCATCAAACCCACAAATATTAGTCATTTGACAAATACATGATTTTATGATGCAGATTAAGGTAAGGTGCAGCTGCTCAGATTAAAAACAATGGTAACTTGTAGTGGAGCTCCCACCACACTGACACGCACCTCTGTGACTCAGTGACTCGTGGCGGGCTAACAGCAGCTCCACTCTGTGTTTGTGGTCTGCGTGAGGTCCAGTTCGTTAACCAGACTCTCAGAGGAGGGTCAGACCCTCACCAGAGGTCTGACTGACACACACCAACAGTAATGAGCTTTATGGAGGGAACGACATGGATGTTTGTGTGTGGTGATTAAAAAAACTGGACTCTGTGGGGACGATGATCAGATCTGTCCCTCACCATGTAACATGATGGACCTGAATATCTGCAGGAACCAAAACTGATCCTGAACCAAACCATCAGACCTGGAAGCTGCAGGTTGTTTAGAGCTCAGAGGGCTTCAGTGTATCTACAGGGACTTCCTCCTTCCTGTAGTCGTCAGCCTGGAGCTGACCGCAGACTGAGGACGGAGCTGCTCCCTGATGACCTCTGAGGTCATGACCTGTCAGGTCTTCCACTGTCACTGAGTTTAGTATCATACCACAGTAAATACACAGTAAAACCAGTTTCAGCATGTTTCTCTGAGCTGGATTCACTTTGGTCAAACTGATCCATCAACCGGTCGATTAAAGAGAAAATCAGCAGCAGCTGTTTTATTAACTGATCAAGTGAATGAGGATCATCTGCTTCTCTCTGTTTGAGAAGAAACTTGTTGGTTAGTTTCACACTCGTCAGTTCAGTCTAAACTTCAGGTGTGAACGGTTCCTCAGACCAGACGAGGAGTTCTGGGTCCGGATCAAACTGAACCTGGTTCTGTTGGTTCACAGTGAAAACACTTTGTTGGACAGTTTGGACCAATCACAGGAAGTAGAGACACATTAAACCATAGAAGAAGAAGAAGAGGAAGAAGAGGAACCAGCTGCAGTCTTCACCTTCGACGACATAATGTTTGAACCACGAGGACGTTCATGTGGAGCATTTGAACTAGTGTGGAGTACTGTGTAGTACTGTAGTTCTGTGGAGTACTGTGTAGTACTGTAGTACTGTAGTTCTGTGGAGTACTGTAGTTCTGTGGAGTACTGTGGAGTACTGTAGTACTGTGGAGTACTGTAGTACTGTGGAGTACTGTAGTACTGTGGAGTACTGTGGAGTACTGTAGTACAGTAGAGTACTGTAGTACTGTGTAGTACTGTAGTACTGTGTAGTACTGTAGTACAGTGGAGTACTGTAGTACTGTGGAGTACTGTGCCTGAAGGTGTTGATGCTGCTAATGATACCTTATGGTGTTACCATGACAACCAGATCAAGCTTCATCTATTCCCTCCATTCAAACAGAAGACCCCCCCACTGACATCACACACGTAGGTGATGAGGACAGGACGGACGTGTGTCAGACACAATTCTTTAGTCCCTGAATCACAACGTGAAACTAAAACTAACAGATGAAACCTGAACCAACGTGAAGCTTCAGACTCTGAGAGGAAACGTCCTCAGCTCAGACGGTTGTGATTCAAAGTTCAGATGAATCAATAAAGAAAATGATCAGTTTCAGATTAAACTGATATTTAACAGGTGTTGTTTTATAGTTGTTGTACTGTTCCTTTAATAACGACTGAGCTGAGATCAAAGTTTGATCTGTCGGTCAGCTGATGGAAGCTCGTCACGTTCTCACACTGATCTACCTTTTCACCACCGTGTGTGTGTGTGTGTGTGTGTGTGTGTGTGTGTGTGTGTGTGTGTGTGTGTGTGTGTGTGTGTGTGTGTGTCATATTGTGCAGAAGATGTTTCCAATTTGCAGACGGCCATGAGCGGAGCAGAGATGATTAGAGAGGAGGAAATTGGGGGATTAGAATTGTCTGCTTGAACTTCCTGAACACGGGATGCTCGCTCTCCCACCTCTCTCTCCCTCTCTCTCCATTCGTACTGGCAGTCTCTCGTCCTCCCTGTGGTCATCCTGTGGTGTGGAAAGTGTGAGGACACATCGAGTCCCCGAGCTCCCGGTGTGTCTCAGGCTGTCACCAACCAACGGACATGACTCACTCCTCTACTTCCTTTTTTATCTTTATTTTTTAATCTTTGCTATTCTCTCCTAGCTTCCTGGTCCCTTGACCTTCCTCTCTCCTTTCCTTTGCCTCCTTTCCTTGTGGTCTAATATACTTTTCGTCTCTCCTGATCGTTACCTACCTTTACCTTCCTCTTTTCTTTTCCTTGTTTAATGTTTTGTCTTATCTGTCATCTCTTCTGGACATTCCTTTTCTTTCACTTCATCTCTTCTTTGCTATGCCTCCATCTCTACTTTCCTTTACTTTCATCTCCTTTTCTTTTCCTTCATCATTCCTTCCCTCTCTTTCCTTTGCCTTAATCCCTTCCCTTTCTTTTCATTTACCCTCTCATTGTATCTCATCTTTCATCTCTCTCTTTTCTTTTGTGTTGTTTCCTGTCTTTCTCCTTTTCATTTTTTCTTTGGTTTTCTGTTCCTACCCCTCCATCTCTTTTTTAACTTTGCCTCAAGTTTCCTTTTTACCTTTCCTTCCCTTTCTTATTTCTTTTCCCGTTTTCTTTTATGGGTCCTTTAATTTTTCACATTATTTTTGTTTGTTTCTCTTTATATTCCCATTATCTTATTTCATTTTAACTTTCCCTCCCTCTCGTTCTTTCTCTTAATTTGTACTCCCACCACAGTCTTTTAATCTTACTTTTTGTCCTTTATCCTTTTCTTTCCTTTCAATGTGTTGGTATCGATTAACGTTTCCAACACATTCCCTCGTAACAACAAGCGTTGTGTTGTAATGGTGAAAAACAGAGTCTGTGTTCGTGAAACATTTTGGCCGGAAACAGAAGAGTGAGACATTTTTGTTGACTTCCTTTAGAGAGTTGATGTTTCAGTGTTCTGAATGTTTGTGTCGTCTCGGTTCTTCGTCAGTGGAGTGTGTTAAAGTCGGAGCGGCGGTACGACCTGACCAGGTGCTGTGAACTGTGATTCTCCCTCTAATGCTGAACAGATCGCTCGGCTCTTTAGCTTCGTCTTTTTTTTCCCTGTTCGTCCAATAAGCGAGCGGAGGCTCCGGGCTGTAATATCCGCTGCTGTGCTGCTGGTCTTAGTGAAGGAAAGCTGAGCCTGGGGCGACTGCGGGGAAACCCAGCCGACCTGAGAGAGAGCGCTGGGTGCCAACGCTGCCCCGGCCTTAAAGGAACAGTCCAACTATTTATTTTTCACTCAGGACTTTAGTCCAGTTTTTAAAGATCAAATTCACTGGTGGTGTGGGGAAAACTAAATGAATGACCAAACCTGAACCACACGATGCTGCGTTCATGAACGAATGGGACTCTTGATGTGACGTGCAGTGAACCTGGGTGTTGAGGCTGTGTTCAGCAGCAGCAGTGGAACAGGTTTGTTTTTTGTTTGGCAGCAGATTTGACCTCTCGCTGCTGCTGATCACAGAAGAGCTGGAGGACGTCCACACAGACAAACTGGTCTGGAGTCAGTCCAGATGTTGGAGGAGGAGCAGGAACGAGTGAGGTACAGAATTCAAACCAGTTCTGGTTGTGACTTGAACGAAGATATCACTGAAACCTCAGTTGCTGTTTGGTCTCATTTTGAACTTTATGAGCTGGAGCAGGACGTCAACACAAAAGACATGTGACCGACTGTTCAAACCCAATAAACAGCAGATCAGTGTTTGTTTACCATCTCAGTTCATCACACGGACTGTAAACAAAGATGGACGACAAAATGGCTCCCTAAATGAAGCTAAAGCTTCTTGATCACCCCCTGGTGGTTGACTGCAGTATAGATCAATAACCTCCTCCATGTTAGCACATGGACCAAACTAAATAATCAAAGTAGACGTTAAATAAATGTTTGTCAAAGATGTTTCTGTCATTTCAGCTCGTTCTCATCTCGCTGGTGTTTGTTCAAGTGTTTGAATCAGTTATTTGATGATGTAAAAACAGGCGGAGACGTCATGATTGACAGCTGACACTGACTATTTTAGCTTCAGTCTAATTGAAGTGCTGTGCCACAGCCCTCTCCACTCTGGTGTGTATATACTCAGAGTTAGATTTTTTTTCTTGAGCTAAGTTTATTTAAATGAGTCTATAAAATATACCCACAGTGTGTAAGTTTATTTTAATGGGAGAGTGGGAGTTAACCCCCCGGCCCAGAAAACCTCCAGAGAACCAGTCAGCCCTCAGAGACGTCCAAGTTCAGATGCTTCTACTCAGAAGATTAAAAACTTTCTAATGACGTAAAGAAGCTGAAAACACTGACTGTGTTTACTGTGTCCAGAGGATCATCGTCTCTCTGACCTCTGACCTGCAGCTGACGCTTCACCAGCACCGAGACTGAGTCAAGACACAGACACACACAGAGACACACAGACACACAGACACACAGAGACACACACAGAGACACACACAGAGACACACACACAGAGACACACACAGAGACACACACAGAGACACACAGACACACACACAGACACACACACAGACACACAGAGACACACACACACACACACACAGAGACACACACACAGAGACACACACAGAGACACACACAGAGACACACAGAGACACAGAGACACACACAGAGACACACACAGAGACACACACAGAGACACACACACAGACACACAGAGACACACACACAGAGACACACACACAGACACACAGAGACACACACAGAGACACAGACACACACAGAGACACACACAGAGACACACACAGAGACACACACACACAGAGACACACACACACAGACACACACAGACACACACAGAGACAGAGACACACAGACACACAGACACACACACACACACACACACACACAGACACACAGACACAGACACACACACACACAGACACAGACACACACACACACACACACAGACACAGACACACACAGACACAGACACACACACACACACACACACACACAGACACACAGACACACACACACACACACACACACACAGACACACAGACACAGACACAGACACACACACACACAGACACACACACACACACACACACACACAGACACATATATATATACACAGTCATTGATGGTCTTTATATACAGTCACTTTTTCTTTTATTCATGCGTTCATCTTCTTGTTCTTGTCCTTCTGTGGTTTCTCCTCTTCTTGCACCTGTCCTCCTTTTATCATTCTTCTTATCCAACTCCAGCTTTCTCCTCATCCTCTTCCTCCTCTTCATCACTCAGTCTTTGTCCTCCTCCTCCTGCTCCATGTCTGTTCTTCCCTGGAGAAACATGGCGACCAGCCAAGACAGCTGCTTCCTCTTCAGGCCCTTCAGTTGTTGTTTGGTTGTGTTTGGTGGACGTCCTGCTGGGAGCAGAGACAATAGGACGATGATGGTGGTGGTGATGGTGGTGATGGTGGTGATGATGATGATGATAGACCCTCTCCCACCCTCCAACTCTTCTACTTTAAGGCTGGTCCATCTCTCAACACTTCCTGACTCCCTCCTCTGAGTGGCTCTGAGCTCATTGGTTCCTGAATTTAAAACGCACATTTTCAGCAGTGGATTTTGGTTAATATTAATAATCCATGTTTCAAAGTTTGATACAATGAAATCAACCATCCAACCAAGATGGCTGCCGCTGATGTAGAGAATGTGGTAAACTGGTACTGAATTGCTGTACAGTTAATGCAGCCCCCCCGAGTGTGAAGCTAAAAGATCTCTGTTAAACACAGTGAGCTTTGTGTGGTGACCAAACTGATCACAAACACTTGAACAAACGTCAGTGAGATAAGAACGAGCTGAAATGACAGAAACATCTTTGACAAACATTTATTAACTCTTACTTTGTAAAGACCCATCTCTTCCGACTACACCGACTGGTTAAGAACATGATGTGTAGCAACCATCTCTGGTGGTTCACTTGTATATAACACTGACGTGTAGCACTTGTACTTTGGCTTTTTTTAATCTAAATGTACTGACATGATTCCTGCTGGTCTGGTTTGTTCCCTCGTGGTTGATGCACTTATTGGAAATTGCTTTGGATAAAAACAGGGAGGAGGTGGGGTTTATGAGCTATACTGCAGCCAGCCACCAGGGGGCAATCAAGACACTATGGCTTCACTTATGGGAGCTGTTATGTTGTCCAGCTTTATTTTGTCTGTGCCCTGAAAACTTCTTTACAAATAAAGTTTGATAGATTGATAAATAAGGAGACAGCCTCTGCCCTCTGATTGGCTCACTAGGTGTTTGTGTGACTGACTGACACAGCGTCTCTCAAAATAACTGTCGTTTATATCTGAGAGAGTTTGTATTTGCTGTGTGTGTGTGTGTGTGTGTTATTGGTTTGTGAGTCTGTGGTTTTACAGACTCGCTCTTTTGTGATTGTAACAGAAAAAAAAATGGAAACAGAATCCAGAAACACCATCTGGTATTCAGGAGCTGTGTGTGTGTGTGTGTGTGTGTGTGTGTGTGTGTGTGTGTGTGTGTGTGTGTGTGTGTGTGTGTGTGTGTGTGTGTGTGTGTGTGTGTGTGTGTGTGTGTGTGTGTGTGTGTGTGTGTGTTGAAGTGATCGTTTGCTGCGTGCCACACACAGCTCTTGGTCTCCAGCCATTCGGTGTTTGGCTGCCAGCGGAGGTGTCAGTCTTCAGTTACAGGGAGGTGGGAGCTCTGGGTGTTTGCTGTTTGCTCGATTGGCAGAAATGGATTTTTGCCATTTGTTGTTTTTTTCTTCTTCTCGGTAAATATCACCTGTTCTGTCACGCAGCCGTCATCTGGTCCAAAACTGTGGAATATTCACAGGGGTCAGCTTTTACTTTGAAAGTAGTTTTTTAAAATTCCTTTCTTCGACTTCACCGTCAGCTGTGATGTGATGAAACACTGGACTCCGTTAATGTCCCCACCACGTGTTGGCTGTAGTGGACTGGGTTTGAATTAATCCTCCCATTGCTCCAAACTGTCTGAGGGGCCACACAGCTGGTTATGATGGTGTGTGTGTGTGTGTGTGTTTGAACATTAACAGCTTTGTCCTAATTAATTATTTCCTGATAAAGCTACAGATCCCACCAGCTGTGGAACGCAGTGAAATGTCCCTTTAATCGCATGAAAATAAATCACCCCCCCCATTCTGCAGAACCATGACGGTGCGGTGAGCATTTTGAACCTATTAATGCTTTAATAGCAATCTGAGTGATTAAACAATTAAACAAATGGAAGGAAACAACATGAAGAGAGCTACTTAGTTCATTATGATGAGAGGAGCAGGGATTAGAGGGAGCAGCCAGATGTTTGCATATCATCAGCAGCAGCAGTGTGATTAGAGAGCAGAGCTGCAGCGTCGCGGTCAGCGGAACATGGACTCCCACCCCGAGCCTCAGGGTGGAAACATCACCTTCAGATCCAGCTGAGGGGCCAGAGCCACTTCATGATTGTGTGGTTGTACTGGACTCAGTCTGCTGCTGAACGTAGTGGAACGATTAGCAGATAAAGCCTCAAGTCACCAACGAGTTTTCACGTCACAGACAGAAGAGCTCAATCTGCACTTAATTAATATCAGTGACAACTTTAATTTTCTTCCACTGCACCTGTGTGTAATCAGAGAAATCAAGCAATAACCATGTGTGTGAGTAATTAACTGGACCACTGAGCCTCGGAGAAGAACATGGAAAATTGAGAATGAGCTACAGCTCATCATTTATGTTCTGTTGTGGACGTCGGCATAGAAATGAAAGGGTTTAAGAATCGAGGGAGAATAATCCAGGAATTATCGATGTGTTATTAACTGAAAACTCAAACGCCACACATGAGACCATTAATTAGCATCAAGTCATTTTTGGAGGAGTGAGCTGCTGAAACAGAGCATCCACCTCCACGGACTCATTCATTAGCAGTAATGTGGAGCGATCACCTCTTTATCAGCTGTTTATCAGTGTACAAACTCTCAGGTTTGTCCCGTGGCCAGAACCCCCCCATACACACACACACACACACACACACACACACACACACACACACACACACACACACACACACACACACACACACACACCCTCCCTGATCTAATTAAGTTGATTCAGAGCTGTGCCTGTGTGCATGCAGGACCCCATTACTTACGGCTGTCCGGTCCGGGGCGCCCTTCGACCCTGCGAGCCTTTCGCCGCGTTCCGCCAAAGCCTCCGACAGGGGGAGCCACTGACCCCACACACACACACACACACACACACACACACACACACACACACACACACACACACACAAACTGTCCAACCCACCGGGGAGCTGAGGAAGAACAGCTGGTAGGGGCATCATGGGAGACCTCGGCCTGCCCCCCAACACACACGCACAGGAAAAACCTTCTCACAGGGGAATATGTCCCCCCTGTCCCGCTAACGGGGCCCAATATAGTGTCCCAGGACCTCCAGGGGTATTATGGGCTCCTGAGGGGGTCACTGACCTTGTCTTTTATCAGAAATGTTGACTCCAGCAACTGAAGTTGATTCATGTTTGACCCCTCAACGTAAACTCGTCTTTTACGCCAAGTTAAGCGAACACAGATTATACCCTGTAGCCGCCATCTTTCCCTGACTCCAGACATGCTGCAGACTTCGTAGAAAGTCATCATGGTGAAAATGTGATATCAGCGTTGTAGGGTTACCCTCCTACCTCCTGTGTCCTCCTCCCTCCTCTTGCAGCAGGAGGCCCCCCCGCTCTGCCCTGCCAGCCGGGTGGCGTGGAGGGCAGTCGGGGCACAGAGGAGGTACTGCTGCCTGATGGCGGTCAGGACGAGCCGGGCTCGGCTACAGATGTGACGGCAGCTTTTGCCAGGGGTCACCTTGGAGAAGCTGATGGCAGCATGTCCGCCCCCCAACGCACCCCCCATGACTACAGCTGGCTCCCTGCTTAATCCGCCATGGGGGGGGGGTGGAGGCCACATGGTCCGTTACATGTTTTTTACATAGTTACTGTGTTTGCAGATCCATGAAGATGTATATCAGAAACACAAGATGTTTCATTCAGTACAAATCAAGTGCTTTGTTTTATCTATAAAAGTGAAAAGCAGAGAAAACATCGTGTCTTTGAGTCGAGGTATGAAATGGAAGTTTGACAAAACAGTCTTCATTGATGGTTGTTGTTGAATTGTTGTTAACTTTTTATTTTACAAAAGTGCAGAGAGAAAACCTTGCTGTTGTAAAAAGTTGATGGTTGGTGGATTCATGGAAAACGTTGTAAACAGACTTTTTATCCAAACAGGAGTTTGAAGTCACATTTTTAAGATCTTCATGGTTTTTGTCAATTTAGTGGATGAAGGATTTTACCCTGTCTCCTCCATGTTAGCAGATGGGACATGAACCAAACTAAAATATCAAAGTAGACGTTAAATAAATGGAGGACGTGGAGACACGTCGTCCATCTTTATTTACAGTCTATGTACTGAAGTAAAGAAACTAAACTTCTTCCTGAAGGTCTTTGCTGCATCTTTGTCAGTTTGAATCTCTCATCATGAGGAAGCCGAAGAGCTCAGTGGAAAATATTTAATAGCTGCGCTAATATTTCTCTTCAAGTATTAATGTGAATGATTCTGAGTGTTTCTGTGAGTCAGGCCTGTGTGGCCTGCACACGGTGAAGCTGCAGATCTGCTTTTCCAAACTGGATCCATCCTCCACACTAATCAGCTGTACATCTGCCCGTCCCTAATTGTTTCCATCTCCCTTCCTGATTCTTTCTGTTTACCACGCTGAGGGCTTTAACAAGCTTATTCTGGTTTCAGTGGAGAAACATTGGAGGGGGTTGTGAAAAGAAATCCACTCCGATTTCTGCCAGAGCTCAGAAAACCTCCAGCCATTAACTGATCAACTGAATATTACATCTCTGCTTCAAACACTGTTTCTGTGGCCGTGGAGCTGAAACACTGCTCGTAGTGATGAAGTACTTAACAGTCAGTTGGCTCTATCCTCCGCTCATATGGTGCGGTGTGATTAATCACAGAATTATTGGGAAAATGAAAAATACTGCACTGGTTCTTTAATTGATTTGTGATCATATTCGACTTCTTATTAGGGTCCTGTGAAAACCACATTATCCAACTGTGTGAAATACTTTGGAAAACTTGAATTATTTTCTAATGATTTTTTATTTATCTTAAAACAAGAGTTTATCTATATGTTTAGAGTGATTTCAGAGTAAAACTGTAAAATTAACACATATATAAAACATTGTATGTCCTGAAACATCAGTAGAAGTGTGTGTTGTATTGTCGGTATAGTTTGCTGTTTTAATTAATCAGGGAAAAAGGAGGCATTAGTAACCGCAGTGTTTCCAGTGGGACCGTTAGCGTTGCAGTTCAGTGATTGAGCAGGTACAGCTGCAGGTGAGCGCGGCCTCGGACAGGACGGGCTGAAACCAGAGAGGACTTTGGGAGCTGGGCGCTGATGGTCGACTGGGAGCATTAATGAAGCAGATTAGGTGTCCTGACGTGGCCCTGCAGGCCTGCGCAGGCCAGGCGGAGCCTCAACCGCCACACGCTCAACAACAACCAGCTCCTTCCTTTAACTCAGACCACGGCAGAACCAGTCCTGACCTGGTTCAGGAGGTCTCAGTACAGCAGCGTGTACTTTCATCATTACGTGAAATCTGTTTAGTTCAATTGATAATTATCCTGAGGTGTGGACATTAAATTAACACATTAAATGGACATGAACGTTCTCATTAGAAATGATTATTTGCGGGAAGGAAAAGAAACAGCCCAGACAAATTAGTGACTTAATGGGGAAACAAAGTAAAAGTAATTTTATCATATAATCAATTTTAACCCATCGTAGCCCAATGTGATCTTGACCATCTTGCAGTAAATTTAATACATAACAAAGCCCTGTAAATCCAGGCCTGAGCTTGGAGCACAAGCTCGTACATAAAACCATTCTGGGGTGAATGGAGAGGTCTGTTAAAGAGGCCGCGGGACAATGAAATGGGAGCAGTGAGCAGCGGATTTAATTAATCCAGTGAATGAGGAGAAAACAGACGAGGCACAGACCCAGCTGGAGATCACAAACCCGGCAGGTCGGCGGTCTTCAGTTTCAGAACTTCCTGCGGAGACCTACACTTTCTCCATCATCCTGCCACACTGTCGAACCCACTGTGACCTTTGACCTCTCTGTATAATAACCACAGAGTAGTAGGTGCAGTCAGGTCGTCTCCATGACGACTGTTCACAGCAGATTTGTGACCACACTTCTTTAGATAATTGTCTTGGGTTAAAGCTGCCTCGTGTTTCTTCACACATACTGTGCTATAAGAGAATATAATTCATTTTAAACTGATAATACAAGGTGGACAAGCACAGGCACTCTTTCTGTCATTTTTCTGTGCAACAGATGGTCAGAAGAAGTCAACAGGGCTGATTCATTTAAAATACCTATTTAATCTGCACCTTTACCAAAATTATACCTTAACTAAAAAACGAGATTTCTCCAAGATTGTTTCTCTCATTAAAAAGAAAGACAAAGATTTAAATGTTATCACAAGCAGCAGTGCAAGAATCAAGATAAACTGGAAAATACATCAACTATGTCAGAAACAATAAGTTCTCAAGGTTTTTAATGTCACATGCACAGCAAAACATACAATGAACTTCTTACTAATTTCAGAAATGAGGATCAAAAATACAGATACCTTATAATTGTGTGTATTTTATATATATACACATAAATATCTCTCCCTAAATTTGACATTCCATTTTTTTCCCGTGTTTAAATGAAAACAAAGGTGTGTTTAATGAGTATTTCAGGTTCCTCACCAGCAGCGTCTTGGAGTTTCTGTACTTGTATGTACGGTGGCTCTGAAGTGTTAAAGATCTGTGGATATGATTGGGTACATGTGAACAGAAGTCTGAGCTGACTACACTGTGACTGGGAGCTCATGGTTGCAGGTTCACAGTCTGACTCTGAATGTTCAGGACTGTGAGCGACGTGAAGGATTATTTTCTCTGCTGCAGAGAAAAACACAGCTCGCTCCGGTTGAAATAAGTCGTGCCCTCAGCGCGTCCTGTCAGGCGCACTGATACTTTGACTGACAGGTGCTGATGGCTGCTGAGGGAGGGGTCTCCAAACAGACCGGACGGATCCGCTCTGGTGACCTTTAACCTCTGGCACCATGTCAGACGCACAGAAGAGTTTACCTCATCTGGGCCGATGATATCATCAGGATTAACCCTTCAAATACCTCCGCTCTGTCGTCTTCAAACTTACCGCGGGTTCCGTGCACTGAGGATTTAAAATTTTTAAAAACAGATCACCAGTATCAGGTTGATGTTAGCAGATGTTTGGTTCATTGCTGTTATTCAAATATTTGTATTGGCTTTAAAAGACATCTACATTTCATACAATCCACCTGAATTTGTTAGTAAAATGTTGTAATATATTGTAGTTTGTATCTCGACTGTTCATAGTGTCTCGTGAACTAGTGCAGTAACGCTGAACTATCCAATTGTAGCTCATCATATATGAAACGATTTTCGCGGTTGTGGTAAAAACTTGTTTGCGCGCTCCACCTATCAAATTTCACTAGGATTGTGGGTAGTGTAATACTTCTCCATGACATTGTGAATAAAACAAATTTTTCTTAAAACACAATTGCCATCATACGTGTGGCTTCTACAGGGGAGTATAACATCGTCCACTGTCTCCTCGCTTGTGGGGAGTCTACCTTGGATGGTTAAAACATTATGGCTGATCATATAAATCTCTATTCAGAAAATGAACTGGACTTGAACTTTGCTGTTGAGCTTTAAAAAGTGAGAGTTGTTGATTTCCTGCTCTTGTTGGATTTGTTCTGACCTGGGAGGGTCTTATAGGTGCAGTGGGAACAGAACCGCTCTTATTTGGGTCAAGTCCTTTGCCAGATGGTGGTTTTCTGCTTTCTGTGCTTTTCTGATATTTCAGCCTAAGAGCCTCCCTCCTCCTCCTCCTCCTCCTCCTCACATGCCCTCCTCTCGCTGAACCGGTGTCAGGTAGACGCTGTAGAAGCAGTGCAATGGATACTTCCTCACCTGCTCCTTCCCCAGGACCCCTGCTGAGAGCAAGCTGTTGTTCTCCAGTCCCCCCCTCCACCTCCTCACTGCCAGCCCGCCTCTGTCCTGGCACTTTAATTATTAACGAAGCTTATAGAATATATGCTTGAAGTTCAACACTACGTTTTTATTCCCCAGTCCTGAATGTGCCATAGATATTTTTGAGTACAGAAGTTTTTTAGAGACGTTATTTAAGAAATATTATCATTAAACTCGATCGTGTTTTGAGATTAGTCTCTGTCGATCACTCAGTCTGGGCTATGCCGGTTTTGAACCTGGTCACAGGTGGTTGCTGGTTTGAATTCAGTAAGACAGAGCAGCTATTTTATTCTAGTTGTAGACGAGAGTCCAGTATCACACCTGAGTGTGTAATGAAACTAACTAACTCCTGATTGAAGTCAGTTTCATCATTAGAGGAACTTTTGTTGTTTCCTAATATATTTTGTGCTGAGCAATATGGAAACACCTGAAATGAAGAAGTGTCCCGTCTGACCTGATGCTGATGTTCTCAGTAGTAGCACAAAGCATCAATGTTTTATGAGTGTGATGTTGGTTTGGTTGTGCAATTTACATTTCACTGTTGATTTCATGGTTTTCCAGCAGTTGGTGAGCACAGACACGCAGCAACAAGGTGTCATGGATACAAATACATGTAGAAATATCTGCTTTGCTCATGTTTCATGAGGAACTGAGGAATATTATTTTGTTTGTGAGCAAGATTACATTAAAGAAATGAATGTATTTCCATGAAACTTGTTGGGAGGAGGTTCCGTGAGTCAGGAGAGGACTTCTTAAATGTTGGTGCAGATATGGATCAGGAGCCCGATCCGGGAATTTGTTATCTTTTCAACATTTTCACTGATTTCCCAGAGAATAATCTTGATAATGTTTAGAGGAGTGATATTTATGAGTGTGTGTGATTTGGTGCAATTAGATCGAATTTAAATTTGTGGAGGTCTGAGCTCTAACGAGTGATGGTCTAGTTATTATAAGTTTTAACCTCTTGATAACGTCTCTGAGTTTTCTGAACAGATCCTGTCGAAGCCACAGAGCGGTTCAGGGAGTAGCACACATGCTTAAAGAGGGGGGGGTCATTGTTTGGTATCTCTGCAGGACTGTAGCTAATAAAACTAAACTGGGCCTGAGGGAAAGCGGCTGAACTTCCTGTAGCGGTGGTATTTATTTATTCGGAGGGTCCGTTTCAGGTCTCCAGAGTCGGCCGTAAACAAAGAGCTCTCCTCCTCCGTCCAGATCGCCTGTTTGACTTTGATTTATTTATAATTCCCTGAAACCACTCTGCGTTGCAACCCGATCACCACAAGCTTGTGAAAACGTCGCTTTTCCTCGAGATTTGCTAAAGAGGAAGTTACTCCCCTGTCCCTCTTTCCTCCGCCGTTTGATTCCAGCCGTTGGCCACTCACGCAAATAAATACCTTTCTACTTAAACATACATGGGCTAATTAATTTAGCCCATCTGTTCCCCTCTCTGCTTCACTTCCATCACACGAGTCTCCCAAACACATTTGGCTCATGTTGCACTGATAACTGGGGCATGGTGAAGAAAACTGAGGCCTTTCCACATAAAACATGAACAAAACAGATCTGAAGGAGTCAACAGAGTTGAATCTTTTCCTTTTTCACACTGCGAGGCAGCTGGAGGGGACGCTGGAAGTTTACCACGTCAGAGGTCAGTCAGTCATCAGTCCAGCAAAAGAGACAAACATAGATTTATGTTGAAGTCAACTTATGTGACGCAGCAGAGGCCGGGTCAAAGGTCAATGTGGTTGAAGGCTCAGGGAAAACCTCATGTAGATCAAAATGTTTAATAGTTCAATTGATTTATTGCAATTGCTTAAAAAATTTAAAATGAACTGATATTAAAAGTGGATTTGTTTAAATTATATGAAACATGAAAAAACCATCAAATCTATGATCTTGAAAATTCCATGAGTGTTTTAAAACGTGCACAGATCAGAGGTTTGTGTTTGTCGAGCGTCTCGGCTGCTGTTGGAGCTTGATTCAGACACAGCTGAGTGGCGTTTGAGAGCCGGCTCTCTCCAGGACCAGACAGTTGTTGCTTGTCGCTGAAACATCTGGACGGCCAATTGAGGATTCGTACCGCTCCCCTCCAGGCAACGGACGAGCCAGTGGTATAATTGTAATATTAAGGGGAAAAGTTTGAAGGGAACTTGATTTAACCTTGAAGAACGGAGTTTTGGAAACTGCCTTCAGGGCTGCTGATGAATATTCCCCCAGCAGGGCCGATGGAAAGAGAGCGCTCGGATCAAACAGGAAATGACATCTGACTCTGAGTTCTGACAGAGATGAGAGCGAACCTCGCTTCAACCAGGGAACCATGGGAAAAATGTTTTACAAGCTCTACTTTTATGATAATTTTATATACAGCTAATGATGAAACACTTTCCCATGTTTGAAATCTTGATTTTAAATAAAAAGGGACACTTCCAACAGACTCTAGTGGACGTTAAAGTGCCAGATGTTAGTTTGGTCTCTAGTAGAACAGGTTTACCTGCCTAACATGGAGGAGGGTTGTATGACCTGTACTGCAGGCAGACTACAGGGGGCGATCAAGACACTTTGACATTATCCACCTTTATGGTGTGTTCCCTTATACGTCTAAACTTGGCCCTTGGAATGACGTCACAACCCAATAACCCTGAGTTGATGGTGTTCACATTAGCCTGTCAGCCATTGTTATCAAAAACCAGCTCATAATAACGGAATTGGACAGAACTACGTCCAACAGATTTGATGAGAGAAGTGCTTGACAGTAAAAACTACAGCTATTACTACTATTGATACATGGAGCGCCTCCCGTAAAGCCCAGTCTGCTCTGATTGGTCAGCTGGCCCGCTCTTTTGTGATTATTCAACCAGCCTGGGTCGGAGACGTCATGTCTCTGCCCCACAGACTCCTGATCAGCTGTAAACTCTGTTGTAGCCACGATAATGATGGCGGCAGGTGGCGATGTTTCATGATACAGTCGTTTGAGGATCAGTTTCTGTGACTCCTGCAGATGTTGGTCTTTGTAAAGGAAACAAGAGAAGCGTGCTCACTTTATCAGACACAACGTTGTGCAGCTGATTGATCAAACACACATCGTTCAATCGTTCGTCAATCTCTGCACGTGTCAATCATTTTTCTCGTCAGATGACCTCACCACACGTTTGCGACAGAGCTGCCTTGTTGTTGTGCGTCTCCACCGGTAGCCTGAAGCAGACAAACAGACAGATTCCCCTCCACCTGCTGCAGCCAGGAGTGTGTGTGTGTCTGTGTGTGTGTCTGTGTGTGTGTCTGTGTGTGTGTCTGTGTGTGTGTGTGTGCATGTCCCAAGCTGTGGTTCAACACGAGTTGCGATCGATCGTCTCCCAGCAGCCTGTTCCTCTCTGTGGCAGCTGTTCCAACCACAGGCACCAATATGAATATTTATGATGCACCTATTCCCAGGATCCTCAGTCTGTCTGCAGCTGGACACACACACACACACACACACACACACACACACACACACACACACACACACACTTCTTCTTCTTATATGGTAAACATAGTAGTAAATATTAATCTCCTTGCATCAGATGCAGATATCTGTTTTCCTGAATACTTTTACTGAATACTGAAGTTCTGTGGAGGAACAGAAGTGAAATAAGGACGAGGAGGAGGATGTTAAGACAAAGTGTGTTACAAGAAGGACGTGTAGAAGTTTTCTGTGATGCTCTGAGGAGATGTTGGATGGAGTGAATCTGGTGTAGTCACGTCCAAACTACTCCACTTGTGTGAACGCTGCTGGCCTCGTTTTACTTTGAAAGCTCTGGGGTTGTGTTTTGGTCTGGATGAACTTTAGGGCTGTAAATCACCTCATGGTGTGATTCGCATCAGACTCAGAGAAATACAATTCAATGATAAAACGATTATATTATTAGAATTTTATTTTATTTATTTTTTATTACTGTGCATCTTCACAAGCTTCATGATCTGTGATTTAATGGTG
Organism: Paralichthys olivaceus; assembly: GCF_024713975.1. NCBI lineage: Eukaryota > Metazoa > Chordata > Actinopteri > Pleuronectiformes > Paralichthyidae > Paralichthys > Paralichthys olivaceus. Next base: position 625,240 of record NC_091095.1, on the reverse strand, counting down.
TTTTAGACCGTGACTGTTATTACAAGTGTGCTGTAATTTAATAAATAAATCTGACTACGACAGTGGTCAGTGATCTCCACTGCAGAGGAGACACTCCACTTCCTGTTTACATCACATGACCTGTGTGTGAATGATGACGTGTGTTTTCAGGGTTGTTAGAGTGGAGGTTAGGGTTAGGGTTGACTCTTTAGGGTTTAAGAGAGGTTCAGGAGAATTCCTGGACATCCTCCAGTTACATGAGCGCAGCATTTGTTCTCCCACTTTGAAAATCCTCCCTCACCTCCTTTCACCTCCCTCTCCTAGGGAGTTATCCCTCTCCTCCATCTTCCTCTTGGAGATTCAGTCACCTCCTCTGGCCCCGCCTGACCGGACGAGGAGGCCTGGAGGGAGTGTAGGGAGCTGGAGAAGGAGGAGGAGAGGAGATGCTGCCCAAAGAGAGAATGACAACATGTGCTTTTCATTAAGTTCTGCGGAAATAAGCACTGACCCGCTCACTCAGGAGGGCACATCCATTTAGTGCTGGGGAGGGGGAGGGAGAGGGAGAGAGGGGGGAGAGAAGGGGGAGAGGGGAGGAAGGGAGGGGGAGAGGGGGGAGAGAGAGAGAGAGAGGAGCCGAAGAGACAGGTAGGTCAAGAAGACAAACACTGAGCTGGAAGTGAGTTTAAGGTGGTCTGTGGAGGTGTCAGTGAAAGTTAAGGTGGTATTTGGAGGAAGTCGTAGTGGCAGGAAGTGAAGTTGAGCCCTGACGGTGTAATGTCAGTGAAGGTGTATGTTTAAGGTGGACTGTAGCATCCTTACGGTTTGATTTACAGATGGTGGGGGTTCAAGTTAATGTCACAATGTTAAGAGGAAGACAGAAGTGTTAAGGTTCATACCAACATTGTTTAGGATGTGTTTAAGGTGGACCGGGGTGATTGTTGGAGTCTGTGAAGATGCGTTGACGGTCGACAGCATCATAGAAGTATTGAGGGGAAATATGACATTTTACAGTTGTTGTGTTTCTTGTAAACAAATTCAAAGTTCCAACATTGTTCAGTGTGCTGATGACATCACACAGTTACAGAAGCCGTGACTTCTCATTTTAAGGTGGAATGTGTTTCTCAGTAGGTAGAGCGCTTTAATACCTCAACAGGATTTACACACAGCAGCACACAGACGAGTTTTATTATCCAAACACTGTCTTCAATACACAGCAGGTGTAGTTAAGGTGAACTGGAGCATTAGGATGTGGTGACGCTGATCGGAGGATGATAGTTTTTACTGTTTGTTATAGTTTTTCCTCGTTAAGAACAGAGGATGTCAAACCTTGTTAAAACCCTATGAGACAAATGGTGATTTGTGAACATGAACTGTACAAATCAAATTTTAATGATTGATTGATGATCTGAGGAGGTCGTTAAGGTGGTCTGATGCTGTGGGAGGGTGTGAAAATCGGTAAAGAGGTGAAGCGGGCCGATAAGGTGGACTTTCATTGTTTATGTAGAGCTTAAGGTGGGATAAGGTGATGCAGGATGTATTGTGGTGTACAACACGAGGTGACTGGTCTGAGGAAGTAGTCGCCATTGATGGAAAGGGAAGACCTTGTAAAGGTGGACTCTTGTGTTGTAGAAGAGTTGTTAAGGTGGCAGGACGGGGTCTTGGAAGTTGTTAAGATGGAGTTATGGGATTTCTAAAAACAGAATCACTGTGGACAGACTTGATCCAGATTTCATGACAAACATGTTTGGACGTGTGCCCAAGTGTCTTCACAGGTTCATGCATCATCCACAAACCAGATCCATCTTCCTCTGGTCCACATATCGGGGGGTGGGGGGCGTTGAGTGATGGCGTCCCTGTGTCCCACTTCCTCCTGCAGCATCCTTCATCGCCCTCGCTTCCTGCTGTCGTCCCTGCCGTGCTCATTACTCTCCTTCACACTCAGGTCACACACACAGATGATTCTACTGTAGGTCAGTGTTTGGAAACCTGATAAGTTATTAGAAAGGTTCCGGCGGCTTGGCTCCTGCTCTAACACTCATGGACAGATGATAAGAACGGCCCCTGGGACCCCCAGTGGTCGTTCAGTGTTGTTTCACTAAGCTCTTGGACTTCTCTGTTGTTGGCCCTTAGAGGTGACAGGGGAGCCTGGGCTCAGTGGTCAGTCCACTTCAAACTCTTTTAACTGTCAAACTGTCCATCTGACCCGTCAGCTGATTCAAATGAATCTGCAAACAATCATCATTAAAACATTTGAAAGGTCTGATGAATGTAACTGGAGATTTCTGATTGAGGAAAAGAAGAAACTCTGATTTGAAAACTGACACAGTGAAGAAACAGAAAAACCTAAATGTGTATTTGAACGTTTTATTTTTAATTAGTACAAAAAATAAAAATTCTTGTGGAAGCAAAACAAAATCTTGAAATTGACCAATGAATGAAAAACCGTGTTTTGATTTAAATGAACTTTTAAACATTCAGCCATTTAAACCTGGACCATGTGCAAGAATACAATAATAGAATAAGTCTTTTTATTTGTTTATTTCATTTCTTTTTCAGGGACATATTTTATTAACAATAACAAGACTAATTTTCATCTGCGGCCCTGGTCTGGTGTAAAGTTGGATTCATTCAGTTCAATGTGTCGCAGTATGAAGTAGACACTTCACAGTCTAATAATAATTATAAACACAAGCAGTAAATAGAAGGAGCCAGTGTGTGACCTCCTCGTGACCTCTGTGTGACCTCTGTGTGACCTCCTCGCGACCTCCTCGCTGTGGCTCGGCTTGGAGCTCAGATGTCTCTGTGCTGCTGCAGCAGCCCACGTGTTGTAGTTTCCATCCAAGCACCAGCAGAGGGAGACATCACATCGTGAATGGACGTGTCTCCTCTGGTCTCATTCATGATTTTCCTGCTCCGCATGTTTCCAGTGTTATTGATTTGTGTGAAGTTATTGATCAATGATTAGATTCTTTCTGAACAGAATCTCTGCGTCTCATTTCTCTGCTGCTCATTGTGATTAGAGGAATCCAGCCTTCTGATTGGCTGCTGAACACAAAGTTGGTTCATTTCTCAGCCGTGTATCTGAAGTTCAAACACTCGTATGAATTAGTCATCGTTTCCCACCCCCTCCCTCTTCAGACACTACCAGGCCAGTGGTTATGGTAAATGAAGACGTTAGAGGGGGAGCGCATCAAGAGGATTTGTGGGGATCTTTCTCTCCACAGAGGCAGCTTTGGTTCGCTCGGGCCCCTGACAACAGCACATGTTGTGGGAAGATAGCGGGCGGCGACGACGTACAAAGGCGGCCCTGAGCCGAGCCGAGTAGCGTGAGGCTTTCTGGCAATCGGCCGTCACCCTCTGCCGCCTTGGCGCTGTCGCCCCACGTTAGTCACACCGCAGGAGACGCGGCCTGGCCTCCCGACTGCTGCCGAAGGCCACAAAAGGCCCGCCGCTGCTCGGAGGTAAAGCTCCTGTCTGCAGCGCCGCCCCCCCCCCCCCCCCATCAGGAGAAAGAGACAGATCTACAGTGTGAGATGAGACGACAGGACGGCGGTAGCGTTCAATTAAAGGCGCATTAGAGAGAAAGAGAGCGGACACGATGATGGCGCAGCAGAGGCCTAAAACCGTCATGACTGACTGCTCCTCACTCTTAAAAACTACGCTGCCGATGTCGACATCTTCAAATGACAAAATCCTTTTCAGTTCATCAAGTTTATTTAATCTGCGTTTCACATCATGAAGGAGGTTAAAAAGAGTTTCACAGTAAAATAACAAATGAAGAATGAAAAATCTAAATGTTTGACCAGTGGAAATATACAGATGTTTTCATATCACGTCTGATGTCTGTAGATTTAAATCTCTATCCACTTTCATTCTGATGATTTTTACTGGTACAAAAATACACATATACAGAAAGTTTGATTCAAACAATATTTTATTGAGAATTATTTTTGATAACAGCATTTTCTGATTTGTATAGTGATGGAAACAGAAAACACAAAATCTCCTCAGTTCAAAAGAAATGAGAAGGTTGAACCTGGTTTTATCCAGAATTCAGATTCAATTTAATGGAAACGACACGTTCATTGATGAAGACGTTTTTAACATAGAATGTCAGAAACGTTGTTGGTGAAGTTTCATGGTGAAAACACGGAGTTTGTCAGAATCCTTCATTTTTCCTTAGAATCTATGTACACAGATATGAATATTTGATTAAACACACAACATGAAACACTGGCACGAGGACACCACAGAGAAACTACGTCAGACTATTTTAAACCAGAGGTTAAGATTTAAATTTGGACGATTGTGTCTCTGTAGTTTTTGATGTTTGTCTCCATGTGGAGGAAATGTGATTATCGGACCCTTGGAGCCTCATTGAAAGGCCCCTGAAAGGCCCTGAACCACCGCTTGACACCGGTTTAGTTGCTGTGTGAAAATGTACAATTATAATATTTTATAAAAATGTTCAGATTCGTTCTGGGGATAAAATCGAGGATACAGCTGATTCACAAACTTGAAAACTGTTTCTGCTCGTCATAAAATATTTGAATAATTTAATATATTTTTCCCCCAAATCACTTAATTTTATCTATATTTTAATAATTATGATACAAGTGTTGTTTAGTGTTAATTATATTTTCTTGCTGCTCCGACCTGGATGGTCAGCTGCCCAATAAGAAACCAGAAGCTCTGTGACATCAATCATCTCCTCACTTTAATTAACGCAGCGATCCCATTGGTTCCCATCTTGCCTCACACCTGCCGCAGACTGTGTGTGTGTGTTTGTGTGTGTGTGTTTGTGTGTCTCCAGCTGTGTGTGCAGACTGGCTGTTTTTATGGGAACAGCTGGCAGGTCTCCTCTGTTGTTTTCGTATTGTGTTTGAGGGGGGGGTGCACATCTGTGTGTGTGTGTGTGTGTGTTGGAGCATTTCCTGCCTTGTTACCTTCCAGTGTTTTTGTGTTCAGGTGAATTCACTCCATTACAAACACAACGAGCTGATTAAAGCAGCTGTCTTTCACTGCGCGCTGTTGAACAGCGTCTTTGCTGTGTGTGTGTGTGTGTGCGTGCGTGCGTGCGTGCGTGCGTGCGTGCGTGCGTGCGTGCGTGCGTGCGTGCGTGCGTGAGAGATTTAAACAGGTTGAAACTACTGTTAGATTTTATTGTTGACTTGTTTCTGGGAGTGTTGCTGCTGTTGCTATGTCTCTGCACCATCAAACCAGAGTGCAGCTCAGTTTACCCGACAGTTATCCTGGTTTTATTTAACTTTCCCCCAATCACAGACACACACAGCGTAAACAATCAGGTAGATAGCCCCCCCCCCCAACGTGACCCGACCACAGCACGAAAATAATTTGAGATATTTGTCTTGATGCGCTCGGCTGAAAGATATGAGATCAGGCACAGGTTTTGTTGCAGGAGCTTTAAAAGTCTGAATAATTTAATTCCTTGAAAAGTCCTAAGCACCTTAAAATATTACATATCAGGTCTTAACTGTGTTCCAGTTCATTTAACCTGACTTTTCTCTGTAACTCTCTGATTCCTTCCAGGGTTGTAACTTCGGGTTGAACACTGGGGTCAAATACACAGTTCTTGTTTTACTAAATTATAATTTCTTACAAGTATCATCACCTCAGAAAGAATCACTTTTAATACGTCATACTTCAGATATAAACATCAGATAATCCCGACTAGTGAGGGACCAAAGCAGCTACAAGGAAACAGGAGTGAAAAAGACTTTTCTATGTTTGTGCTGCAAATTAAATTAAATGGATGAAACATGATAAAATGGTTTTCTCATCAGTGAGACAGTTTGGTTATTGGGGGTTACAATCAGGGGATTGTGAATTATTATTATTATTATCAATTTCATTCATTAAGGCTCAAATTGAACTTGTTCAAACTCTGTCAGTAGATTTGATAATTATCTAATGGTCACATTATTATTTCTGTAAAATGTAAAGACTCATTATTTCTCCTGGTTGTGGTTTTAAAAACTTAAAAACATTTGGAGTTTGGAAGAAATGTTGTCCGTAGGAGAATAGAACAAATTGCTGATTTGGTTTTAACACATTCATAATTAGTAAAACCAGACAGAATGATAATATACAGACTCAGAGGATATACAGAGGTTTTGTAATGTGGGGAAACCTCTCAGTTTGTCTTTCAGTTTCCCCCGATACGTCATGTTCGACGTCATCAATGCACCGAGGCCCTCTCTCACCTCGCCGTCTTGCCAAATGACTTCGTTCTCCCGTGTGTCACTTCTCCATCACTGGTGATTGGAGCCGATAAAACCCTGCGTCTGCTGCAGAGTCATGTGACCCGGGGGTGAACGATGTCTGAGTCCCACCGCAGATAAAAGCCAGATGTTAGTGGAACCTTTGACCAGTGAAGAGAATATTGTTATAATTATTGATATTTCATTGTTCAGCTCTAAACGATGAACAACGTGATGATCTGACTGGTTCACAGACTGGTTGCCTGGTGGAGCGGAGACAGAAGGAGGTCTGGAGAGGGGGGGCGTGGGCGGAGGATTTTTTTTAGAGGGGTGAAGGAGGGAGTGGTGGTGGTGGTGGGGGGGCCCAGCATATGCCCGGCCCTGCTGACAGCTTGCCTACGTTCCCCCATCATCTCGCCGCCTGCAGGCTTCCTTCTTCCTGCTCAAAGACGGCAGAATATTTTTTGGGCGCCCAGTCAGGTTGGGTCCTGGTGAAACCTGGTGTGCGTGGGCAATCTGCTGCCAAGGCTTAATAATGTGTGTGTGTGTGTGTGTGTGTGTGTGTGTGTGTGTGTGTGTGTGTGTGAGAGAGAAAGAGAGAGAGACGGGTTCAGATATGTGAGACAGAAAGAAGAAGAGACGGAGAAGAATCTGAGGAGCTTGTCTCTTGTCAGTGCTGACCTCTGACCCATCGCTGCTTTCCCTTCAGCACTTATCAGATATTTTCGTGAGCTATAATGTAAAACTTTTCCTCGACTGGATCCATAAACTGAGCAGAGTTTGATTCCACTCTCTCTCTCTCTCTGGGGGAGGCCGGAGGTGAGGAGATGGGAGGATTTTTTTATTTTTGTTATCCGTTCACCAATGAACCGCTGACTCGTCCTCCGTCCCCCCCAGCAGTTAGTCTGGTTTACCTTGACCCTCCTCTCGGTCAGGATGGAAGACGAGGCTGCGTTCGCCGTCCTCACCTTCAGATGGTTTCTCTGAAATCTGCTGCGTCCCGTCTCCTCTGTTGTTGTTCAGGTGAAAGTGAGGACGTTACACATGAAAAGTCTTTGCACACGAAGGACATCAGATAGAAACATGGATCAATGTTTGTTCTGCAGATAAAAGCTTTGATTTATTTATCGATTAGTTAAATTCATCATATGATTCATCAGACATCTTCACAAGCACGGTATCAGCAGTGACCAAACATCTGACGTGTTGTGATCATGGACGTCGCCATGTTCTCAGTCAGTCACATTATCAGTTCATTGTCTCACGATCCTGACGACCGTCAGACCAAGTTTTAAATCCATCATCTGACAGTTTGAGCCTCGGGGCCGAGTGTCCTCTCAAACCTGTGTGATGTGGATTTCCCACCATGCAGTGTTCTATGTAAAGATTCCGTGAGATGACCATCGGCTACTCTCCTGCTTCCTGTTTTATTCTCTCTGACGGGTGCAACACTCTGCTGCTTGTGTCTGCGTGACGCATCCGGTGCGAGCTGCAGGCGTCAGCGATGCATCGCTGCACAGTGTTTCTGGTGTGTGTGGACTCCAGCAGACGACACTCAGCACAATTAGACGTTTGGGGAGTTGTCAACTTTCTGTAACAGACTCGTTTATCAGTGAGGTTCATTCATTTTGATGAAATGGTGAATTAATCAGCCACTTTCTATTTGTGTCCAGTGTGAACGCACATACTCGACCAGCTGCATTCAGCATCTTTGTCTGATTTCTATGAGCTCGATGAACGAACGACTGAGACCAGCAGAGACGCTCCAGCTCCGTCTTTTTGTGTAAACTTGAAATAGTCTGGGTGGTGCTGTTCTAAATAATATTGTGTGATGGCATATGTGTCGAACACGTGCTCACACACACACACACACACACTTTGGCTCATCAATGAAAGTCGGTCAGAGGGTGGGGGGGTTCCGGCCTCTCCCCATGCTCTGCCAGGCCATCTGTTCCTCCTGCCTCCCTCTCACAACACAACTGCCTTCCTGTTTCATCCTCTTCTTCTGCTGCACACACACACACACACACACACACACACACACACACACACACACACACACACACACACACACAGAAGAAGAAGAAGAGTTTTGTATCATCTGAGTGAGATGAGTTTATTATCTGAGAGATGATTTTCTGGCGCGGACACTCATTGCAAATGTTTGTGTTTTCCGACGCCAAGCAGAACCTCGCCCATGCCGCCAAGGTCGTCAACAAACGACGGCCCCGTTTTTTTTTCTTCAGTCGAATGAGAGCTGAGCTGTGTGTGTGAAGCTGATGCTGCCATTAGAGGTGTGTCTCTTTGTGTGAAGCTCACGTTTCCGTGGTTTGAGACAAGGACACAGGAAGTCCTCAGGTTTTAAAAGTGTTCAGTTAGTGTTGAATGTGATTTTGCTCCAGAGACATTAGTTAAGACACAGAACTTGTTTCTTTTACTAAAGGTACTGACAGATTACGAGACAGTGGAGCACTGGACACGAAGGGTCCAGTTCTTTCTCTCCTTGTCTTCCTTTTGCATTTGCTCGGATTTTCCTCCCCCTTTCTCGCTCACTCTCTCTTTTGCTCTTGCTTGCTCTCTCATGCCCGCTCTCTCGCTCCCCTCTCTCTCTTTTGCTCCCTCTTGTTTCCTCTCTCTTGCTCTTGCTCCCTCCCTCGCTCTCTCTGTCTCTTTTGCTTTCTCTTGCTCTCTCTCTCTCTCTCTCTCACTTCTTCACTTGCTCTTGGTCTCTCTCTCTGTCTCTCGCTGTTTCTTGCGCTCTCCCTCTCTCTCTCTGGTGGTGCGAGCTTGGTGTGGACTTGGTTTCAGGCCTGGTGCTGTTGGCTGATCTCCAGCCTGGCAGCAGCTCAGTGGGAGCAGGTGGAGCCCCCCCCCTCTCTCTCTCTCTCTCTCGCTCGCTCACACACACACAGGTTGTGGTCCCACAGTATTTTTTACTGACATCAACCCGTTTCCATGGTGATGTCTGTGTTGGGTTCTTGACCTTCTATTCACGTCTGATTGGTCGCCTGGTTTTGAGAGTTGTCTTCAGTCGGTTTCCTGTGACGACGTCTGTTGAGACAATGGAGCAGTTTGCTTCAGTCGTGAGGATTTTCAGTGAAAACTATTCTTTCTGAAACTTTCATGCTGCCGGCAGCAGCAGCTCGTCTCTGCAGAACAAATGTCCTGGTTCAACACCACGTTTCACTCATACATTTTCTATGAACGATATAAAGTGAGTCCCCTGTGTGCAGGGACGTGTGCAGAAATTCTGAAGAACAAAGGGCACCCCCCCCCCCGAGCGTCCTTCTTGACTCACTGAGTGATTCAAGACACTGATTTGTTCTGAAGTGTCCCTCAACGTTTTTTATGGCTCGGTGTCACTTTTCTGTGACCTGTAGACACGTCAGTCAAAAATAATAAAGGTGTGGACATTTGATCTGGTCAAACTAGAAATCAAGTCAAGTTTATTTAAAAAGCACATTTAAAACAAAAAGTAAGAAGTACAAGAATGAAATTAAAATAAAGTCAAAGGCAAAAAATGGAAAATGTGAGACGCTTGAGAAGACTCTCTAATGTGTCAAAGGACGGAGAAGTCTTCCATCACATTAAACTTTAGTCTCGACCAATAAGGGACAAACCGGGATCAGCTGCTCGGTGGCTCTGAGGGATGTAAAATGTCTCCTTGGTAAATGGCTGCAGGAGTAGAACCGGGAACAGGAGATGTATCTGTGGACCTCTTCAGGCTTTAAAACAAATAAGAGAAGCTTATCCTGAATTCCAGCCTGTACTTCGTATACTTGTGTATTTGCAGCAGGAGGGGAAGATGGGCTGGTGCTGCGGAACCTCCAGCCGAGCGCTGGTGCTCATCGTTACCGTGTTTGTTCAGAGTAACAGAGTCTGGGTCTGGAAACTGAGGTCGCTGTTGAATCTTTCATTTGAGTGTCATTTAAATACTGAGAAGAATTCTAAGAGATACTGTAAATACTGTTTACTCACATGTTAATAATTTCACAACCTTTTCACCTGTAAATAATTCAATAATAATTAAAGCAGTAAATTTGTAATGAATCATTCAACAAATCAAGTTCATCTTCAGGTAAACTCAAATTAAGATGATCAATAATTAGATTAGCTGCAGTTTAACTATTTATTTTACAGATGTAAATTATATTTTATTTATTAATAATAATAAAGATGGCTTGAGTTTATATAGCGCCTTTCATGGGACCCAAGGACACTTTACACCAGTGTGTGAGGACAAGACAGAAGAGAAAAGAAAAAGTAATAACAGGATCATATTTAGCAGCGGGGACGATCATTGACTGAGGTTAAAGTCCTTCATGATGAGGTGCTGCTCGAGGAGTGATCAGTGTTGTGTATTTCAGCAGAGAGAGTTCCAGAGGGATGTTCTGTAAGTGTTAATCTTTAAACACATAAACGGCTCGACTGAGTATTTTAAAAGGTTCTGAGTCTCTAAAGGAATTTGAATTAAATTATGAAAAATCAGTTTGACATGTTCTTTACTGGTCCTTAAGTCGTGGTCGATGTGCAGATGATAACACAGCAGGACGTTGAGTTTCTGTCTGTTCACACAATTCACTGCTGTAGTTTGATCCCGTCATCTCTAGATGGCGCCTCAGGTTCTTTTTCTGCTGAGTTCATCAACAGAAACATGAAGTTTACTGAGAAACGTGAGGTTAATTCTTCATCTGTGTCGAACAAACAATGAAGACAGAACGTTCAGTGAAGCTGTAATGAGTTGAGATGTGGAGGAGGACCTGAAAACATGACCACCTGTCAAACCTGGACGTCCATGACTGAGATTCTACTGACGACACTGATGAAACAAAGACCCTGAGGGAGCTGGATTCTGAAGCTTCTCATGTTGTGAGCCACACATGCTGAAAATCATCAGACCCAGAATATTCATATTTAAATGAACCCACTCAGAAGCAGTAATATTAAATTACTGTTAATACATGAATATATTAGAAGTATTACCATGTCTTGTAGTACTCTTAGTTGTAGTATGGAGTATTTCTTTCATGTGGTTTTAAAGAATCCACATACTTTGTCCACGTCTTTAGTTACAGACTCGTCTTTCGCTGAAGACGATCCTGTCTCCAACCAGTTAATAGACTGGTCCTGGATTTAAATCAGAATCATCACAGTCTACCTGCAGCACTGAGCTGTTGTTATATCATACATTATATTATGTTGACATTTGTTTATATACTTTTTATATTTCTGTTCATTATTTCTCTTCTTGGTTGGAGCCGGTCAAAAGGAAAAGAATAGAAATGTTCATTGTCCTCTTGAAAATTTGCTGAGCACGTTTACAGATGAGTGTAACTGACACAGTAAACTGAGCCTGTAAACATTTAGATTTAAGTTAACGTGCTCCCTGAGTTCACAGTAACAGACGTCAGATTCAGAACAAACGTCACAGCGTGAATTCAATCTGCAGTTTAGATTCGTGTCATAGACACAGTACCTGTTGAGTCTGTAAACTCAGGTGATTCACTCACAAATGATGAATCTGTGTTTTCACCTGATTCCTGTGGGTGTGAAGCGGCTCCTGTGTGAGCGTCTGAGCTCCATGATTACTAAGATTAGTGATCATATCCAGAGAAAATAACTAAACAATTTAATTGCTGTAATCTAATTACCTTCTCTTTGTCTTGACCTTCATTGCTGAGACGTTGTTTAGCCAGTTAATAACGTGCTGCCGCAGCTCCCGTGTGTTTGAGAGAAGTAAATCTGCAGATTGTCTTGTTAAATCACACCGGCTGTCCTTCTATTAACATAAAAGCTTCTGTTCATTAACCTCGGACGACTCGTCGCTCGCCGCCTGCAGCCGGGGACGAGTGAAACGCCGCAGAGGAGGAGATCAGCTCAGGTCAACACAAGTGTTCACGTTTATTTAGAAAGAGCCTCAAACAAACAGAAGCTTCACAAGACAAACTCGTGACGCGCTCAGTTTACAGGAAAATAATTACAGGTCAAAGGTCAAAGCTCTAAACTGGGAAAGTTAGGTTTGTTTTTATTTTTTCAATGAACAGGAGCTAAATCAAATCCACTTAATTACACCTGATGAATTTCTAACCATCTGTGAAGCTGCGTTGATCTCACCGTTCTCGTCACGGTGCGGAAACATGACTTCCTCCATCTCAGGCCTCCTGCCGGCCTCTGACTGGTTCCCCAGGAACAGAGGCGTCAGTGAGAGCAGCACCAGAACAGTTTGGAACAAGTGGACAGATCGAGACGTGTGGAACCGGAGCAGTGAAGATCTCCTGTCCAGAAGACTGGTTCTCCTCCTGGATTAAAACCCAAGCAGCAGAATTCCCAGGTTCAATAATCACGTTTTCACTGAAGGTTGCCGATTGGGGGTGTGGTTACCTGGTGACTCTACACTGACGTAGCCTGCGGACAATGTCCCCAGAGTTGGGTCCAGACTTTCTGTCCCACGTGCAGCTTCAGAGTCCGGAGCAACTTCAGAGCTGTGACACGTGTCAAACACGATGTGATGGTTTCACGTGCACGCGCGGGCCTTTCATAAGGTCCGTGTTTTTTCCACGTGACTTTGTGTGAGGGTGTGAACGAGCATCCTTCTCTCTGAGCCGCAGCCGGACTGTGCGCGGGATGAGCGCGATTCAGGTGCGTGATGAGCGACTGGTCGTGCGTGTGAACACTTTGTCTCCGCTCCCTTTCATACATGCACGCGCAGTTCTCCTCAAAAACTCCACGCGGGGAAACGCACGCGTGCAGCGTGCATAGATAAGCGGGAACCGGAGCACCGACTCCGCTCCCCGCCCCCTGCTGCAGGGCTGCAGCTGCGCCCCCATGCACGGAGCAGGCTGAACCGTGCTGTACCGGGTCACACCGAGCTGAACCGGGTTATGTGCTTCCAGCGGGACAGGAAGGAGAAACCGAAGAGGAGGAGTTGCTGTGGACATAAACAAACACACAAGAGACTGATGCAACTTCTGCAGAGTCCGTGACCCGAGCCGAGCCGAGCAGGACACGGAGAGAAGCACGAGCCGCTGAACCGAGCCAGCACCGAGCCCGGACCGAGCTCAGTCTGGATTCATCCCGGAGCTGCGGAGCGTTTTCACCGTTAATCAACGTTTTATCTGCGGAGGCATCAAACTTTGTCACCGGCTCTTCAATGTTTACCATGGTGAGCACGTGTCCGTGTGGAGATCGATGGTGGATCCTCGGTGTCTCTGCTCATCATAGTTATTCATCGATCGACACACGGGGTCTGAGGAATGCGGTGCACGAGCGCGTTCTCGTGTGCGCGTACACCACGGGAACTTCTTCCCCCTTCTTCTACTTTAATTTGTCCAATCAGACGCTGATCTGACGTTCAAATTCCTCGGGTTCGTCCAATTACGGCGCAGTCAGAGATCGGAGCGGTGACGTGGCGGGTCCTGATTGGCTGACACTGCAGGTAGAGGCGGTGTCGGTCCACAAAGATGTGAAATGACAAATGTGCGCGTGTCATTGATTTCTTAGATGTGTTTCCTGTTAAAGTCCTACACGGTTTAATTGATACTATAGTTATTATATGATGATATAAAGCTGGTTGTCCTCAGGACGTTCAGTCACTCTAGAGACGTTTTGTCTCCGGAGTTATTCAAACCTGCTGTTATTAAACTCTGCATGTCTCTTGTTTACTTTCTATTTTCACTTTAAATGACTGATAATGTTCCTTTAGGGATTTCAACTTCTAGCGAGTGTATTGTGATTTATTATTCTCTCATCGTCCATGATGTTAAAATAAGATTATGTGATGCCTGCATGTAGGGATTTCACACGTCGTCCTCTGCTCTCAGGTCAGTTCTTACAGAGTCAACGCAGCATCGCTGCAGTGATTTACAACACGTCAGTTGTACATCATCGTCAGTGCGTTGTACTGAATTAGATTTTATCTCTGAAATATGGACATAATACACAGATTTACAGTGTGTGTGTGTGTGTAATGAGTTCAGTTTGTAACAGGATTGTGGTTGTTGATATTTTCCCTGGCTGTGGTTACAGTGTGTAAAGTGTGTGTGGTTCTCACTGGTGGTTTATTTCTCCTCGTCGTTAATGATCCTATGGGGACGATCTCAGTGTCTGTGGCTTTACAGAGGCTTTGTTGAATTTTATGGAAACTCCTATAGCATCTCTACCGACTAATATTCCTCTTATATCCCTGTAAAGATATTTTATAGAGTGTGGTGCTCAGTGTTTACAGTAATCTCTGTTTTTACCAGGAGACCGACACTCACTAATTCTAGGCCACATCATCTCAGCTGATGGTTTCTGTTGTGTATTTTCTGATTCTCAGTAGAGTGAGCTCAGTGTGGATATGTAGGGGGCGCTGTTCCGTGGCTCTGTGTGATGTGTGGATCCTCACAAAGAGGAACATTTTTCACTCGGAGGCGTGAAGTCACTAAATGGACGTTTGGATTTTAGGAGACTTTTTACTTTTTCATCCGTTTATCTGAACATGTGACGGAAACATGAGTTGAATCTGTTTATTGAACAGAACATCTTAACAAAATAATACTGAACTTCTGCCTTTAAAGCAGAATTTAACAGATCTGGACATTTTCTCCAGCTGCTGCTTTTTTTACTATTGTTTCACGTTCACATCCAGAAGTTCATTTTCTTTAGGAGATGCTCCAGGATCAGTGTATGAAGATAACAAGATCTTATGGGATTATATATAAATATCATCACCTTCAGGACATTACCAGGGTCTGTGGTCTCATCCACGACAGAAAAGTGTTTCACTATAACACATAAAATGACTTTAAAGAATGAGGCGTGGAGTATGATTTTACAAAGACATGTAAAAACACCTCAGAAAACAGAATCTGTGTAATAAAGATAATAAATAAGCAGATAATAGATTCAATAAAAAGATAAGATGAGAAAAGTTTAAAGTTTTATATTGTAGGTGACTTTAGCCTCCTGTACGTGTGTGTGTGTGTGTGTGTGTGTGTGTGTGTTGCATCATCAAGGTGTGATCATAAAACAAACTAAAGATGTGTCAGAGGTCACACATCTCAATATGAGCCTCTTAGATATTATGTAAGTGTGTGTGTGTTTTATCAGGCTTAACAACACTCTCACACACACAGACACACACAGTGTTTCTCTCTCACACACACACACACACACAGTGTTTCTCTCTCTCACACACACACACACACACACACAGTGTTTCTCTCTCACACACACACACACACACAGTGTTTCTCTCTCTCACACACACACACACACACACACAGTGTTTCTCTCTCTCTCTCACACACACACAGTGTTTCTCTCTCACACACACACACACACAGTGTTTCTCTCTCACACACACACACACAGTGTCTCTCACACACACACACACACACACACAGTGTTTCTCTCTCGGGGCAGTGAGGAGTTGTTAGCGGGGCTGAGGCTCTGAGGAGCGGCTGTGGTTCAGGGGAGAGTCGGTGTCAGTTCCTCCTGCAGGAACAGAGGATTCATTGCTCTTCCTCTTTTCTTTTCCTCTTCTCCTCCTCTTCTTCTCCCTTCCTCCTCCTCCTCTTCTCTCCTTCTCCTCTCCTCTTCTTCTCCCTTCCTCCTCCTCCTCTTTCTCTTCTCCTCTCCTCTTCTCTCCTTCTCCTCTCCTCTTCTTCTCCGTTCCTCCTCTCTTCTCCTCTCCTCTTCCTCCTCCTCCTCCTCTTCCTCCTCCTCCTCTTCCTCCTCAGAGTGTAAACTCTCAAACACAATTGTTGACTCTTCCTCTGTAATCTGATCAATATCGATCGACCCCCCCCCCCCCCCCCCCTCAGCCTGATCAGTTTCTGCACGATCCTCGTGCGCGGCGGGATCCCGGAGTGCACGGGAATTCTGCTGCACGCGCACGCCCACAGCAGCGGCATCACTGTATTGTACTTTGGGAAAGTGCGCGCGGAGGATCGATGTGATCGACCCGCAGTGCGTGTGATCGGGTTCAGCTCTGCAGGGTCAGTGCGCACGGTCCGCGGCCACACACACGCGCACGCACACACACTTTCACACTCTTACACGCGCACACCGACGCAGTCCGGCGGGGGCCGGAGCGTGTGGAGGTCCCGGTGCTGAGCAGCAGCGGAGGTGGCGCTCTGTGTCCGGGACAGCTCTCTCTCTCTCTCCCTCTCTCTCTCCCCGTCTCCTCCTGCCGGTGATAAATTACCGGAGAGCAGCTGTCGGTGGATTCAGAGGCGAGGCGGCCGTCAGGCAGCTCAGGGATCCCGCTTCTTTTCTTTCTTCCTCCCTCGTCACATCTCTTTCCCCGGGACTCCGTCGATGCTGTTGCCGCTGCACCGCGCCCTCCGTCCCGAGCACCGAGGAGCCGCACCGCCTCACGCCGGCCACAGCGCCCCGCAGGACGGATAGACATGTTGCCGAGGTCCGCCGGTCGCCGTGGATCTGCGTAATGCAGTTTCGGGACGTTTTGGAGCTTTGCACCGTGCACCACCACCACCACCACCGGCCACTCTCAGCCCGCAGCACCGACACCACACCGGGCTGCCCCGTGACTTCCCCCGCTTCACTCCTCTAACGGGACTTTCCTCTCGTCGCCGGAGATGTTCTTCGTGTCTGGGCTGAAAGTTGTGCGCTCCCCGGCGGAGGGCCTCTAACAGGTCCGGACTGTATGTAACCCGAGGCGGGGTCAAAGTTCAGCCCTGGTTGGAAATGTGAAAGCGAAGGGGGCAAAAGGAGGGCTCTATTCCCCCTCTCTCTCCTTCTTCTTCTCTTCTTTCCTTTTCACACTCTGCGCACACGCACGCGCACACAGGCTGGAGATACTGTAACCACACGCACACAAACACACACACCTTCCAGATCTAACATTAGATCCGACAGATATGTATTCACCGCTATGTCTGACACAGGTGAGTGATCTCTAACTTTGACTTTGTCTTAACGTGTTGTTGAGCAGCTCAGTGACTGTGCACGCTCACACACACGCACTCTGTGGATCAGTGTGTGTGTGTGTGTGTCCTGCAGCAGCACATGGCGGACGGCGCCTCCAAACTTTACCGGATAATTTAACCGGAGTAATAATGTTGTGTGTCCCAGTTTGTCTGTGGAGCTCTGGACACAGTGTGTGTGTGTGGGGACTCGGGGCCGCTGCTCGCGCTGGGTCCTCGCGGGGCTGCAGCTCTGCTCTGCCCCGGCTGCTCCCCTGGCACCGGCCCCGGTCCAGGCTCCCGCTGCCCGGTCAGTCAGCTCCGGGAGAGGAGGAGGAGGAGGAGGAGGAGGGGGTTCGGTTCATTTTGCAGGAGGTCCCCCCCCCCCCCTCATGGATTGAACGCCATACTTTGCGCAAAATGTTTCTGCGTGAACCTTTTTGGTTTTGTCAGTTTTCAAAGTTTCTCGCGTGCAGAAGTTGTAACTTTCTCTCGTTGACTCACGAACAAGCTCCAGGTTTGCGCAGGAAGCCGGAGCTCGGTGCAGCGAGCAGGGCTTCGTGTGTCGCGGGCTTTCAGAGCCTGTTCTCGGCTGCTCGTGTTCAGAGCTGCAGGTTGATGCTGTTGTGTTAATGGTGGAGTTTGTGCTGCAGCTCAGGCCTCAGAGGAAACTCAGGCCTGAACCCAACAAATCCACTTAGTGTCCGAGGTGAGCTGAGGTCACCGAGCTGCAGGACACACAGATCATATTTACACCACAAATGAACTGATTCATGATTTATCTCCTTCCTGGTGCTGAATTTAAATTAAAACTGTTTGTACATTTATCCAACAGGAAACTCAATTTAATAAAATCCCTTTATTTTACCTCAGGGATGTGTTGAGGGTCACAGGTGAAAATAGGATTTCAGAGTGACCTGCTGATTTTTCAGATTTTCTCTTTTTCTTAATCATTTTTTCCTAAAATTAACTTCAGCTTCTTCTTAATAAGAGACAAATTAGAAATCATTAAATTAAACAAATCACACTAAATTCACTGATTTAGTTTTAATACAGAAAATATTTGAAATAAACAGATGGTTAGAAATTAATTAGAATGTGAGAATTTAAAATGCAGTTAAATTTCATGTTTTATTATTTATCATTAAAATATATTTATGTACAATAAATTGATATTTAATACTAATAATTTGTAAATGTTGGATGTGTTGCTCCTGGGTGTAAATGATAATAATCAGAATCATCGTTTCTTCTGGAACGTGTGATAATCTGCTGCCTCTCATCTTTTTTTGACTCCACTGATTTTTACTGAATCCAAAAATTCCCCCCAAATAAATCGTCTTTAGATTTTGTGGTTGCAGCTGCAGTCTTGTCGTGAGATGCGTTTGAAGACGATCTGAGCGTCTTAAACTGCAGCAGCGAACACGAGCTTTAACGTATAATCAGATTATCAGGCAGTAAAACCAATAATCAGCAGACGAGTCCTCGCTGCCTCCGTCGGTTCACAAATGCTCCTCAGTGAAGTGTCACAGGAAAAAACTGTCAGCAGCTTCTTTTTAAATTCTTTTGTTTGGCTTTCGTTTGCTCTTTTTAATTGCTGAGCATGAATTTCTAATTTTTATGATTGTCATTGTCCTCACCACTGAAAACATTGATGTGTGTGTGATCCAGTTGATCCTCGTCAGACGCTTCAGACGGTTTTTCAGATAATTTTTCAACATAATTGGCATAAAAACCATTTCCTGAATATTTAAAGTGAATATTGTCTCATCACATCAGAGCTTCGTGAAACCTCCTGTCAGCTGATCGCACACTTCTGCTGAATTTACAGATTTAAAGAAAAATTTATCAAACCTGAAACTTTAAGTTTTAGCTCGTTATAAAAGAACGTTAAAGTTATACGTTAAGTGAGTTTCTTCTGTCAGCCAGGAGGGGGCGCCTCAAAACGAAATTTACATTTTTATAAAATTCTTCAATCGCAATTTTACTTTTAAAACATAATTATAGAAAAATGTGTTTTCAATAAGTGATGAGTTTTGTGAGAGCAGAAGAGTTTCTGGTTTTGTGACGTGGTGACGGAACCAGATGTTTGTTGTTTGTCGGTTTCTTATGTTGTTGGACTTTTTATAGATTTTAAAGAAAATATATTTTTAACGTGTTGATCTTTCTTTATTTTCTTGGAGGGGAAGTTTGTAGAAAACAGAAAAATGAAGAAATAAAGATGAACACAGACGTGGGAACCGTGAATTCTTGCTTTATTAAATTTCAACAGGCAGGTTTTTGCACCAATACAACGTCTCGTCTTCTAAACTGTCTTTCATTCTGCTCAACTCGGCATATTTTCATTTATTTGTTTGCTTATCAACATAAATTTGAACTCTGAGACATCAGGCGTGATCAACTGTGATCTCAAAACCAAGAAACATGGGACTCATGTAGATCCTGAGTTTAAAATACTGAAGATAAAGAGAATCTTAATTCCTCTGATGAGTGAACGTCTGTGAGCCTCCATCACTGAGACGTCAAACACCGTCTGAAACCTTTCAACCACGAACACGGATTCATCTTGAACGATCACTTTCTTTCTTCTTGTGTCGGTGAGCTGTGGTTCAGACGGTGGGTTGGGGGCCTCAGATCCTCGTGTGGCCCTCACACAGAGCTGCTCCGGCTCTGATCCTGGTGTCGCCGCTGTATTTTAATCTGGGAGCGTCTGACCATTGAGTTCAGTTTGTATAAATCTGCCTCCTTGGTGTGTTTGGCGTCGTCGAGGCTGCCGTGGCCGTCGTCCTCCGTCGGCAGACGTTAACGGGGAAACCTCGGCGGCTCGACTGAGCTTCTGAGCCCGAGCGCCACGCTGATAATTCCCTCAGTGTGTCGGTGTGGGTGTCAATAGGCGGTGGGAGGGAGGGAGGGAGACATGGAGGATTACCATTATTGCTCCTCTAAATGACTGTTATTCAGGGGGTTGTTGTTACAGGCCTGTTATTTGGAGCCCATTACATCTGTCACCAAGGTGCAGCGGGGGGAACGTGTAAGCTCCAGACGCGCTCAGACGGTCACTCTCCCTTCGCAGGTTTAGAAACGCCAATTTCCTCCGAGGGACAACACTGAAAGAAAGAATGACCCCAAAGAGACGAAGAAAGAACCCCGGGGAGCCGCGTCACACATCCGCTCCCAAAACGCCTGAGCGTGTTTTAACCAGGCGGCCTTTCATTCAGCTCCCACCGGGAAAAATCCACCACAGACCATGAGACGAGTTTCACCTGGTTTTAATAGAAATTAGGTGAAATTCATTGTCGTGTTCCTCACGCAGACGCAGCCACTGTTTTCATTTGAAGATTTAAGATTCAGACAAACGAGCGACTGGATAAACAAATTCCAGAAACAGGAGAATGTCTCTGAGGCTGCGAGGCTGCGAGGATCTCAGGACTCAGGCCAGATATCGACAGAAATGTTTTACAGAAGCTCGGGATTGATCCAGTGATTTTATTTTGATTCTTTGGGATTTAATTCCCTGCTGTATAAACTGAGGCTGATTTTCAAAAAACATAATGTCTGATTTTAAAAAACGCTCATTTAAGATTAAAGCCACAACTGTAATCTGTTATTTAAAGTTTCCTCAGCAGATTTTTAAGTTCACACAAACAGGCTGTTGTTTAAAGTCTCAGGATAATATGTTATAGAGGAGTCAAATGTTAATTTCACATTTCAATTCAAATCGGCTTGTTTCAGTAATTATCTTGATTCTAATGAAGCTGTTTCTTTGTCCTTTATTTTTATTTTTCGACTCCAAAAGCAGCTTTTTAACTGTTTGTATCAGGAAACCTCAACGAAACCAGAGTTACAAGAATTTAAAAGAATAATGTCATTTTGTATAAATCAGCTTCTGTCGCTCGTTTTCTTGAATCATTTTCTTGACACAGGTGCAGACGCAGGATTATGTTTGTCTCAGAAAACATTCCTCAGTCGAGGGGAAGCTGAGAACAAGAGGGATTATCTCACCCCACTGGCAGAAAAGACAGATTTTAAGGCTGAATGTGAGAACAAGTGACTTGTTAAGTGGGATTTTTTGCGGCGGACGGAGCAGAGCGTGAAAAAGCGGCGGTGGACAGCGTGAGCGGGTCAGGAAGCTGAAACGTTGCACTGGGCTGTGAGGAATGTTGGTATGTGGCTCCAACGAACATCCAGAGCCGCCGAGCTGCAGATCCACTCTGGAATGTGTGTGTGTGTGTGTGTGCGCACATCATCCGACCGGCAGCCGCTCGTCGTCCTAATAACCACCCGAGGACACGTACAAACAGAAACACATCTCGCTGGTGCACAGAGCAGAAAGCGTTCCCGTACTGGAGTGAGATTTGAGAGCTCAGAGAGCGGCTGCAGGTTTGGCTGCAGAGCTGCTGGAGGCGCTTTTGGAGACAAACCCGTTTGCCTGGACCGACTCCAAGAAGAAACAATGTGCTGTATTCAGAGCCCCTGACGAGGGAGGGTGAACAATGTTATATATATAAAAAAAGCAGTGCAGCTGGCGCTCTAATGCACAGCCTGTAGATACAGTTTCCTCTTTGTGCGAGAGCTCCGAGCTGAAGGTTTAATCTGAGATTTGATGTAAAGATTTTCTGACACAGCAGCTGCAAAAAAATAATGCTCCTGAACTTTCAGGGTTTTTAAAAAAAATTAAACCTCAAACCTCAAGTTGAACCTGAACGATTCTCAAACAATTAAAAGACAATGAAACTGAAACGTCACAGTGAAATGAGTCAGAACAAATCCCAGTTTAAAGCCAAACCAACACGAGCATCTCCTCATAACAACCAACCATGTGTGTGTTTGTATTTATTATATTTCATATGTGACCCCTCTGAGCTGCAAACGATTTAAATCCATTTAATGAGGCTCAGTGTCACAAACACTGGATGTAGATTCAGTCCCACACGTCATCCTGCTGCCACAAATACTCACTGCAGCACCGAATGTGGACTAATCCGCCGCCGAAAATAGTCCCAGACAAATGCTGTATTTCCTCTTGTTATTACTGCGCCTTGGAAAACGTTTAAAAAGTTTTCAGCCGAGCAGAAAGGTGTCGAGACAAATATAGTTTACGTCCAAACTCATAATCTGCAGATTTAACTTGAAAGACAGAAAAGAAGAGAAGCTGTCGTGAGGTGAGATTCTCACTCTAAAGTTCATCGTCAGTGATTCTTACAGGTTGAGTTCGCTCAGACGTGTTGAAATGTTCTCACTGCAGATTTCTACAGAGGGTTTGTCCTGAGCAGCAGATTCACTTCTTTCTCCTCGTGCACCGTAACAAATCTCTTAAGCTTCAACTGACACAACGAAGTTTTTCTTACAAGTGAATATTTATGTTTCAGTGATTTGGGGGATTTTATAAATGTGAGGGTCTGAATCTCTAAATTAACAAATACTGGAAATCTGGAGTGATGCAGTACAGCTTCTTACAACACTAGTGTGTGTGTGTGTGTGTGTGTGTGTGTGTGTGTGTGTGTGTGTGTGTGTGTGTGTGTGTGATCCACATGCCACCTCAGTCAGTGTGCACGTATCAAGATGTGTGAGCGTCTGTTTGATCTATGAATAGTCGAGGTTTTTTTCAATACGTGGCTCAGGAGAGGGGGGCTACACCCCCTCCTCCCCTCCCCCTCCCAGTTCCCTCTGAGGGGTTTTATCCAAATAAGAAAATGTTCCGTGAAGATGTTTTCTGTCCGTCTGCGTTTTTTTCGGTTGGAAAGTTTTTCTTTTTGGTCGCTGTCGTTGTTTCTGTGATGAAACTCTTCTTTCTTTCTTTCTGTCAGAAAATAACAGGTTTTCTCTCAAACTTTGCCGCAGACGAAACTTTCAAACCTCCAAAACAAGTTGTAGTGAAAAGAAAAGAAAAATATATGTTTTATTTTTGCTGCTGTGGAATTTTTACTGCAGAACATTTTCCAAAGTCGTAGAGACACAAGAGTCTGTCGCTCCGTTGATTCTTTTCATTGATGAGCATCAGTTTTATTTCTCATTAAAACTCATCAACAAATGATGGTGAAGTAAATAGAAACTGTTTTAAATGAGTTCCACACAAAGTGAGTTCAGTTGCACTGTGCTGATCAGTTTTTAACTTGTGTTCAGGGACATTTAACAACCTTTACTTCTTTTACCAAAGTTCTTCATTTAACAATATATTTCTCAGACTGATGACTCAGAAGATATAACGTTCTGCTGTCGCTCTAAATTTAAATGTTTTTTTATCTTAAGCCGTATCCAGATATTTGAGACTCTAGAGAAAATGAGATTTGTTCTTGAGGAAGAGTTTGAGTCTTGATCTGATCTGCAGCAGAAAGTTGTGAATGAAGAATGAGCTCTTCCTGGTTTCAGGCTGAGTTTCAGCGACAACGAGTAAATACGTCGTTAAAACATAAAAAATCTCTGGTCTGAGGTTTGAACAGGAAGTGTTCGAGCGTGGCTGCTCGCCTCATCGCCCTCTTTTCCTGCACGAGCTGTAATAACGTTTTCATTTCATAATCCTCCGACTCTTCCATAACTCCAGTTTAAATCCAGACCGTTTTTGTTAAGATCTTTGGATCAGTCGCTTTCTTCTCCTCTTTTGTTGACGCACTTTCTCTCCCAGGCTCATGTGGGGAATACGCCTGGTTTTGTGGTGGTTTGGGGGCGGAGCAGGTGTAACCGACCCCAAGTTTGGGTCCAATCCAGGAGATTCCGTCTAACCACATTCCCACCATAATAACTGTGCAGCCCTCGTCGGCTGAAAACCACGTAATGCTCCTTTAATGCACCTTTAATCCTGCACATGAAGATCTGAGCTGAACAAACCAGCGCTGAGCCCATGTTTGTGCTCGTGGCGGTTTGGTTTCCCTCCGCTCGGCCGCCGGCGGTCGGCCTCTTGGTTGGTTGTTTGTTTGGTGCGTTTTTGGTCGGGGGGGGGGGCTGGCAGATGCATTCCTCCCTCCTGAGAGCGAGAGAGAAGGAGGTGAGAGAGGTTGAGTCTGAAATTCATTATTTCTTTGTTAAATTCTTTTCCTTCCTTTCTTTTGTCCTTTCCTTCTTCTTGCTTCCTAACCCTCATCATTTCCCTCCTTTTTGTTTTCTTCTGTGCCTCTGCTCTTTCTTTACTTTTCCATCTTCTCTTCTCGTTTTCTTATTTATTTCCTTCCCTCTTTTGTTTCCTTCTTTCATGCTCCATCTTATCTAAAAACAAATTCAAGAACCGTAAAAACCTGAAAATATTTGTGCAGCGTCGTCTGTTTTCTCGTTTCGAGAAATCTGGAAGAAATCTTTTTTGCGAAGAGTCAAATGTTTTCTGACATTTAGTTTCCTGACTCCTCCGACACCAGTGGGACGGTTGTTTTGAAAACCTCGTTCATGCTCATTAAACTCTGCGTTTAGCTCCAGTGGAGAATCTGAAAAGTGTGTCTCTGTGAAATGTTATGATTCTGTTCATCAGTAGAAAGTCTGTGGTTTGATTATTTCACTGAGCTTCACTGAACAATGTTGTGTTTAATGTTGTGTCCTGAGCTAAAGTGGAAGATGAGAATAAAACTGTTTGATTGTTGCTGCGACCTGTTTGTCCTTCACCCTCTCACCTCTCGTCTCCTCTCCGTCCCTCAGGATGAATTCCATCCTTTCATCGAAGCCCTGCTGCCCCATGTCCGGGCCTTCGCCTACACATGGTTCAACCTGCAGGCCCGCAAGAGGAAGTACTTCAAGAAGCACGAGAAGCGCATGTCCAAGGAGGAGGAGCGCGCCGTGAAGGATGAGCTGCTCAGCGAGAAGCCCGAGGTCAAACAGAAGTGGGCGTCTCGCCTCCTGGCCAAACTGCGCAAGGACATCCGGCCAGAGTTCAGGGAGGACTTTGTGCTGACGGTGACGGGGAAGAAGCCGCCGTGCTGCGTGCTGTCCAACCCCGACCAGAAGGGCAAGATGAGGAGGATTGACTGCCTGCGCCAGGCGGACAAAGTGTGGAGGCTGGACCTGGTCATGGTGATTTTATTCAAAGGGATTCCCCTCGAAAGTACTGACGGGGAGAGACTGGTAAAGTCTCCTCAGTGTTCGAACCCCAGCCTGTGCGTGCAGCCGCATCACATTGGAGTTTCAGTGAAGGAGCTGGATCTGTACCTGGCCTACTTCGTCCACACAGGTCAGTCCCGCCCTCTGAGTGTGAGTGAGTGACACATGACGCTGCTTGTTGTGTGTCTGTTTGACATGATGACACGCTGTGACATCATTACACCAACACAAGCTCACAGAAACCACACGGTGTTTCGGTGGGATCTCGTCACCGCAGCTGGTTTCCTTCGCTCGTCTTTAAATTGTTTCTGTCGTTGAGTTTATCGAGTTTGAACTTGACAAAGTGTCTGTGATGAGAACGATTGTGGATGAATATTGTGTCTCTGTCAGCTGGTGCCTTCATGATCACTCAGAAACATGTTTGACGGTGCAGCATCATTTAACAGGGACAAACATATGATGTTCAAATCGTTTGATAAGAGGAACAGAATCATTTAAACCAATTAAAACACTGAGGATCTGACTCATTTCTGGAAAACTAATGCTACAAAGTAGAAAAGCTTCTCGCGTCAGTTTTTACTCGACTCCAGTGAAACACAGTGAAACGTCTCCGGCAGACGTTCGTCAGGATCAGGACTCGTTTCACTGTTTCCTCTGATTCAAGTTCACGTGTCGGCGTGAGGATGAAGCTCCGCGTCAGTAAACTGCTCGGTGCCTCTCGACTTGCGGCTGCAGACGCTCGTGTTATCTGCTGCAGACAGACGCAGTTTCATCAGCGGTCAGCAAAGCAGAAGTCTGAGGAGGAAGAAACGTCCCTGCCAAAATAAAACACACGCTGGCTGAGCAGAGTGTTCTCGAGCTGAAGCTGGCACATCCTCCACTACGACTCGCACTGTAAGAAAAACACACAATTATCTGCTGTGTGATTGCTCAGCACGTTTCCTGATGTCAGACTGATGCCACAGGAATATGATTTGATGATTTATGTGGTTGGAATATTTGCGAGCGGCGGCGGCAGCGGAGACGTTTGGCAGATGGTTTAAACACTTGGCTCCGAGCTCAGGTTAAGTTTGTTTGAGTTTTCTTGGAAAAGAAAATCAGTTTCCAGGTAGAGCAGGTAAAATTATCTCCAAGGTTCAAATCCAGATTCTCCAGCAGCAGCTCTGAAACTGAAGCGTTTTTATTCCTCAACTATCAGAGAATGTTTCCAGAAAAATGAACTTAGATAAGTAACATGGTTTATTGATTTACAGAACCTTTTGGTTTAGGTCGGACGGGTTTTAGAGATAATAAGCATTTGAACATTTTCCAGGACTTGTATTGAGTTTAAAGGGTTAAGTTTTCTGAAGATCATCAGCAGCTGCAGCAGCTTCATGAGAAAACCAGACGAGATGAAGACAGACGTTCCGCTGATGAAG
This sequence comes from Paralichthys olivaceus, assembly GCF_024713975.1. Taxonomy (NCBI): domain Eukaryota; kingdom Metazoa; phylum Chordata; class Actinopteri; order Pleuronectiformes; family Paralichthyidae; genus Paralichthys; species Paralichthys olivaceus. Next base: position 598,693 of record NC_091095.1, on the reverse strand, counting down.
ACCAAGAGGTTGAGAGACACACGATGGCCCTTCATGATAAACACTTTTTAAAATGACATGAAGGTTTTTAAGACTTAATCACAGACAGAACTTGTCTTTGTTTCACAAAGTACAGAATCTAACGACAGCTTCTCTCAAAGAGATTCCTCCAGTTCCCGTCGTGTTTTCACGGAGGTAAAGTTTCAGCTGTGATCCGTGGACAGCCGAGCACATGGAAAGATCTGTGACCCTGAACCTTAATTACAATCACTTCCTCTGGCAGACTGAAGCCTCTCTGAGCCCAAAGTTTGCTCCCAGTCTCCCTGCGGAGGCTCGGCTGTCATCTGAGCGTGTTTTCACTCTGCGGCCGCAGTAATCAGCTGTGTGCTCGTTCACACTGAGCTCTCTTCAGTCCAGTGAAACGCTGCCGCAGTCGCTGCTCTGTGGATTCATTCTGAGGGGGTTTGAACAGTCGTCGGTCTCTAAGAACCCTCTAATGACTGGCCCCATGTTGGAAACTCAGTGACTTTTGTGTTTTCATTTCCAGCAGCCGCTCGCTGTGGTCACAAACACAAAGGCGACGATTTGTGGTGGAGACTGAAGCAGCTTTAAAATTAAAAGCTAAATGTGCATCTTCTGCCTCAGAGCTGCAGATTTAAAGCCTCGTCTTGACAGAGACTTGGCAGGATTGTGTCTGGTTTGAACGAGGAGGCCGAGGCTGGACGCCCGCAGAACCCCCCACCCCCACCCCGGGGATCAGGTTTCTGCCTCTTATTTAAGGCGGCGGATCTTTTCTGGAGCAGCGGTGTTTATTAAAAGCCATGTGAAGGCAGGTTGACCTTAGGGCTCGCAGGGCCGGAGGCGGGGTCTGTTGGGGCCGCCCCAGTCGGTAATTAAATTCATCCCCATACCACTGACTCAGGGTGGGGGGTGGATAAAGACCAGCAGTGTTGCCCGTAGAAACCGCAGCGCACGACCAACCATTTATTATTTAATCCTGTTAAAGTTCAGCAGCAGAAAACTCAACCAGACGAAACCTGGAGACGATTTTAAAGAAAAACCAGAAATCAGTTTGTTCTTCACCTGCTGCTTTTCACTGTTTTCACTTTTAAGCTGTAAAAACCTGGCGTCAGTCGCAGCTCCTCACTCAGTCCGTCACCTCGGCTCCTTCTGGACTCCACTTTGGTTTGGTCCGTCAGAGTCACCTTCCTCTTCCTGGTCCGACATTAACAGGTGCAGGGACACTTCGGTGCTCGTTTCATGCATCAGTGTGTGGGAGAATGTTCCGGCTTCAACCTGAACTCTTCAGGGTTCTCGTTTGAGTGTTTAGTGTTTTAGTCACAGGTCATGTGAACTTCTCAGCAGATCGATGAGGCTTTACTTTCTCTGCCTCTTCTTTAAACTTCTCTGAATCCAGTCAAGAACTTTTACAATTAAAGACATCATTATAATATAAGACGTCATATGTCCTTGACTTGGTCTTCATTGGACTCATAGATGCTCAGACGTGTTCGTGTCTCGGGTTTGTCTCATAGTTTAAATAGAGCTGGACTCAAAGTTTGAGGATAACTTGAGCTGCACATGATCAGTTTGGTGTGAGAGTGGAGCAGGTTCAAACAAGCCTCAGGAAATAAGGTGGAGAGCTGAACAGGAAGTCACTGCTGAGCTTTTCAAAGTACATACTTTCACTCCCTGTAGTCAAACACACACACACACACTCATCAAACCCTCCATTCATACGTGTGTGTGTTGTGAGTGTGCGTGCACCCGGGATCGTCACGAACAAGTGTTCAGGGGGTCAAAGGTCAGCCCTCCCCCCATATCCTTCCCACCGCCCTGCACTGATTTACGAGCCGCCTCATGGCGGCGGGTGTCACTTTCACAGGAACGCTCGACACGTGCTGAAAGGTCAGAGATCACCACGTCGAGGTCCTGACCCCTATCATTGGGCTGCTTAACCTCTAGGATAAACACACACACCCCCTCATTAGCAGCCAGTCATGCACACACACTCACAGACTGGAGGCGTGTGTGTGTGTGTGTGTGTGTGTGTGTGTGTGTGTGAGTGTGAGTGTGTGTGTGTGAGTGTGAGGAGCTGCTGGTTGGTTTTCGTTCGGGAACAAAAGGTGGAAAAAGGTCGGCTCGTTGACGTCTGTGATTTAGAATCATCGCAGGCTGAAATAAAGACGTTAACATTTACTGCAGACGAGATAATATTTATGTGCCGCTAAAGTCAATTAAACATAATTAGAGAGATGGAATCGTAAAAGTTTGATCGAACAAGTTTTTACATCAATGCCAGCGACTCACTTTCCAGAAAAGATGATCCAGCAGAAGTTGAGTCAGTCCGCTGACGTGTTCAAGAAGACGAGCACGTACGAGCGCTTCACTGTCGTCGAGGACTCTTCACTTTAATTCAGCAAAACGTTGGATATGAACAAAAAGTAAATCGTTCTATTTTTATCTGCAGCTGAAACATATGAAACACAAATCAACTTGTTTAATGAGTTCAGAAGAATGAAACTAAGAATGAAAATAGTGTTTTTAAATAAGTTGAGGGAAGTATGAAGACACCAGAATGATTCTTTAATATCTGCTGATCGCTTCAAACTCTGAACAGGAGTTTGTTTTTCTTGGTTTCTTGTGTTTTAATTCAATTTAAAAATATCACTTCTGAATTATTTGATTTTAATAACTTCACAGGGTCTTTAAGGTTTAAAAAAAGTCTTAAATATGTTCAAATATTTTCTACTGGTCTCAAATAAGTTTAGTACAGTCTAAAATATTTGACATTAATTTAAACAACTTCTGTCGCAGTTTAAAATGAGTAGTTTTATTTTTCAAGAGAAGTATTTGGTCTTCATGTAAAGTCTGTGACGTCTGTGTGTTGTTTCTCAGTGATCCAGATATTAATACATATTAATAAAACTATGATCTGATAACTGAACACAAACTGATCTCAGTTCAGCTTGTCTGTGTAAAGTCTCTGAAGTCCGAGAGATAACCTGGAGTCTCCGGGTTTATTCTCTGCTACGTCACTGATCTTAATTTCATTCATTACTGTCTGAATAAATCTGTAACGAGTTGAAACCTGCGTCAGGATCTGTTTTCTCACTTGAAGCTGAGAGCAGGTCAGAGGCTCTGTGATTGGTCGGAGCGGTGACTTCGCTTGTTTCTAGAGGAAGCTCCTCCGGCAGCACAATTGGAGGATATCTGTGTGTCGGCGTGATAACGAGCCGCCGGTGCAACCTACAGAATGTGAAGGTTTCTAGAGCCGCCATCGTTAGACGCTTCCTGTCACCTTATACGACCCAGCGTGTGTGTGTGTGTGTGTGTGTGTGTGTGTGTGTGTGTGTGTGTGTGTGTGTGTGTGTGTGTGTGTGTGTGTGTGTGTGTGTCTGACCCAGTTGCTCTGTCCTCCTGAGCTCTTAAAGAGATTTGGAGCTTCGTCTCCGAGCTGCAGCTCTGAGTGACCCGCCCTCTCTCAGGCTCCACCAAAAAAAACAACTCCACTCCATCTTCTCTTATCACCAGCACCACCTGACCTTCACCACACACTGACTCACACACACACACACTGACACACACTCACACACACTCACACACACATTTATCTGAGCACACAAACGTATTTCTTCAGACTCAGAGACTAAACCTAAACTTTGTTAGTTTAAGTCACTGATGTCGAGCTGATTCAAGTTTGTGTTTAGTTTTTGCTCTTGAAGGAAGCAGCTTCAGTGTCGGACGTCCTGGAAGTGACGGACAGGTGTGAAACCCATGAGGTGACACTTGATGTTAAAGCTCATTTACTCTTCATTAATATTATTTTCATTCATATTAGTTTTCCCTCGGTAACCTCCTGATTACTGCTCGCTGAGGCTACGTGAGGAAGTTGTTGTGAATGAGTTGCAGTCAGTATGGGACACTTTACATTTCCTATTCCTCCTCCTCCTCTTCCTCCTCTTCCTCCTCTTCCTCCTCTTCTTCCTCTTCCTCCTCTTCTTCCTCTTCCTCCTGCTCGTCTTGCTGCTGTTCTCTGGTCGTCATGTGGGGCTGTTTAAGGCAAACGCAGCGTAAAACCACAGACTCAGCTGTGGTTCCTGAAGTACACACTGTAACCACGGGAACACCCCCAACCCACCACCGACCAATGAGCACACACCACACACACACACACACACACACACACACACACACACACACACACACACACACACACACACACACACACACACACATTGTTCCATTCACGGTCATTGAGCTTTGAACTCATTCATAAAAATGAAGCCACTGTTGCAGCTGATTCAACCACAGACTGAAGAATAAACCTGACGTCAGGTTCACACGTTAAAACAAAGCATGAGATCAGCTGATGATCGTCTGTGACCGTGTTCTCATCAGAGTCAACTGAGCTCCACTCACAAAACAAATGGCTCCTATTTACTCCTAAATATTTAATGTTGAACAGAAATACAGAGCTTTAAAAACCTGTTGATGATTTTATACAACTGACCTGTTGTGTCCTGAAAATATTCGGATTATTCTGAAAATAATTTACAGCAGAGTTATTTAAAGCACAGAGGCGACTTTCCGTGAGGCTTCAGACCGTTCAGACAGTGAAGACATCACAGCTGATTTAAGATTTAAACTGAATATGTGGTCGACTGTGAGGAACGTTCGCACAGAAAAGAAAGTAAGAAACTCATAGTTTGATGTGACGGTGTTTCCTGTGAGGCGGGTATCAGCTGAGCGCTCGCTCTGCGACACGGCATCGTCAGGTTTAATCCCATTTACATCGTCTTAATCGACGCTGAGGATTTCCTCTGCAAATGTTCCAGTTTGGAGAAAATCTCTGATCTCACAGCGACACGAGAAGAGTTAGAGCTGAGTGGTCCCTGAACGCAACACACACACACACACTCAGCATGTTTCAGCCTCTCCCTGTCTCTGGTGATTTATGGCGTCTGAACTTGAACTCTGACCTTCATAAGAATAAACAGTGTTTTGAATCGTTCAGGAGTAAATTTAATTCTGCGGAGACGACGGTTCAGGTCTTCATGGGTCCAGAGTTTCAGCCTCGTACTTTTACTGAAGTAAAAGATCTGAATACTTCACGTTTCCCAGCAGCCCTCATGTTCTGTGATGTACAATTACTTAGTCTGGTGGGAAACAACGTCCTGTTCTTTCTGACTTCAAAATGTCCACCGCGTCAGAAGGACGGTGATTCTGGTGAGCCGCTACATATCGAACATTGAGACCCGAGCAAAAGATTTACTTTTTCATATTTCATCTGCTTCTTCACCTCTCTTCTCATTTTTCTCATGTTTCCTCTGAAACATCGTCCCGACTTCTTTTCTCTCCAGTGTTTTCTTGTCTTCTGTAAATGTCCTCGTCTTTTCTTCTTCTTCTCCTTCTTCTTCTTCCTCTTCTTCTTCTTCTTGTCCTCCTCCACCTCTTAGGAACGTTCCTCCCATCTAAAGGTCATCCTCTCTGTCTTTTTGCGGAGGTCATCCTGCAGGAATGTAGCTGCACTGCCTGTGGTGAGTTGTGCCAGCTGCTGAGAATAACTGTCTCTGTTGCTAAGGAAGAGCCCCCCACTTCGGTCCTTAGCAACAGAACCCCCCTCACCCGAGCCCCCATCGTCAGTCCCGGCTCTGTCTGTCTCCCAGTGTTCCGTGCCAACAAAATGGAGTCTGGCTCCTGTTCAGTGTTTTGTTTGCAGTGAAAAATCAAGCTGCTGTTTTTAGACAGAAGAAAAAAAATTAATTGGTTCAAGAATCTTAGAAAACTGTGAAAGAAAAAAAACAAAAGTCCTGATTTTAAACTTTAACCCAAGTTTCAACAATAATCGTGAGGTTTGACTGAAGGATCTTTGGCCACAGGTCAAACTGCAGCCGTGACCAAAGGTGTGGCTTCAGAGAGGCTTTGTATGGAACTGTTTGGACTTTGACTCGAGGGGCTGAAGCTGGAACTGCTCCTCTGCTCCTCTGACGTTTACAATTCATTCTTTTTTAAACGAACTTCATGGAAAACTCCTTCAGAAGTTCTGACGAGTGAAACTAAAGGTTTCAATTTCTCGTGTGAAGTGAAAACTTGAATCTGTGAACCAAATGAAAACTTGGAGAATCTGAAAGTTCTGATGTGACGTTGGTCTGATCCCAAGTTGCTCTGCATCAAAGTTCTGTCCTGACCTTTCTACGGTTTCATGACCTTTAACCTCTGCACATGAACCCACTCCTTTAGATTCTTTTAGAAGGAGTGTGTGACCAACTCTTTGTGTGTGTGTGTGTCTGTGTGTCGGAGTGTCCGTCCATCTTGAAAGGCTTAGTGAGAGAGGAGCTGTGTGCCAAAAAACTCCCATAAACCCTCTGTTTCTCACACACACACACACACTCACACACACACTCTCTCCCATTGTGTGTGAGGCCGTGGGGACGCTGCCGTGTGAAGCCAGCGTCGACATGAACCAGGACAGCTGCGAGCGTCTGCAGGGAAACTCTCCACAGATGGTGGAAGCAGAGAAACTCCAAAGAGCCGTATGGCTGCTGAAAAATACACGAAGGAGGAGAAGAAGAAGAATCGGGTCGGAGCGGCGAGATCAGGGTGGAGACGGTTCTGAGCGTGTTCCCGGTCGTACACTTCAGATTTACTCTGTTAGTACTAAAAACAAAATGGCTGCTGGGATGTACAGAGACGCAGACGTCGAATATTTTACTCACGTTTCAGATATATTACAAATATTTTTTCAGATCTTTCAGGAAGATGATTCCAATAAATCCCATATTTTCAAAATACTTTCAATATTTTATAAACTAAATATTCTTTTGGACATTTTACTGATAATTTTCATTTTTGTTATTTGCTGTGTCTCTCTGTGGATATTTTCCGGTTTTGTTTAGGTTTTTAAAACTTATTTCTTTAATTTACTTTAACTGTTATTTTATTGTCTTGTTTTAAACAACCAGATTTAAACAGAAGTTCCATCGATCACAATGTGAAAATTCACAACTCAAACCTATTATTTTCTCCTGCTCAGCATTAATAATAATAAAACAGTTTATTCACAGGTCACAGTGAAAAAACTAAGTTCAGATTAATATGTAATCTGTTATTATAAAAGATGTAATCTGTTATTATAAAAGATGTAATCTGTGTGAGACTGAGTCATCTCAAAGACTGAAAACTGATAAATGAGAATATAAACCATTTTCATTTCATTTTTTACTATTGAAAGCATGATTATTTTAATACAATTAATATAAACAGGAGATATTTGTGATTCTGTTAGTTTAGTTTGATTGAACTGATGATGTGATTAATTAAACTTGGCCCCAGAACGAGGCACCGCATGAGTCCTGGATCACCAGATTTCCCTTCACACCCAAACACCAACACAACAGTAAAAATAGTATCTTCAGATTTTTTAGTTTTTTTTAGTTTTGATCTCGTGGAGTCGAACGTCCAAGAACTAAATCTGAACATGAACGTCTGGGAGTTGCTTCTCGAGCTTCTTTAGACGAGAAATGAACAAAAAGTCCGCGGAGCTCCTGCTGTGGGAGGATTTGTCGACGAGGAGGAGGATTCAGAAGTTAACGTCCAAAAATAAAAGGTTCAGCAGAGGAGAGAGAGGATCTGCTCGTCCGTGAGGATGACGATGGTCGTCAGTGGGGAGAGAGAGAGAGAGAGAGAGAGCATCCCTCAGACTGCAGGCGGAGAGTCAAGCTCTTTGCATATTTGAAGAAAAACTGTCCGACTCTTTGGCCCCAGTCCAAGAGGTGAAGCACACAAAGAACTCATTCTGTGGAACCAGGACCCTCTCCTTTGTTTTGGTTTCTCTGTGTGTGTGTGTGTGTGTGTGTGTGTGTGTACGCACGCCTTCAGTCGACACCGTCAGATGTTCATTTTTAATTATTGACAAGTGAAGGATTAGTGGAGGTGGAGGTTGGGGAGCTGATAACTGAATTATTGAACTGTTTCGTTGCAGCGCTGCCCTCGGTCGCTCTGTGAGATGATGTGAGTGTTGGGTTGGGTTGTGGGGGGGCGGCGGTGGTGAATAAAGGAGAGCGGGCAGGATAATGAGGCTGTGGCAGCTCGTCGTGCCAAGCCACAAGGCGCTGGCAGTCGCTGAATCCCTCGCTGTTTATCTCCACAGAGCGGCTGCAGACGCTGCTGCGGTCGAGAAGGAAAACTTTAAAAATTACAAGTCAGGAGAGCGTGTGTTGGTGGAAGATGACAGAGGGTCACATGGTTTATCTGAGTGAAAGTGAGCTGAGCACAGAACTCCTCACAACTGGTTTGGGTTTATTCTGTTAAGCTGCTGCTGTCAGACGTTTGCAGATATTTCATGTTTCACGTTTTTACAGCTGAAAAACAAAAGTTGTCAGTGTTCCTGCAGCGACGCTTCACACTCTGAACTCTGGAATGTAGAAATTCTTCAACCTGCAGCTCTGACACAAAAACACACCCTGAAGAAAACGGTTTGAAAAGGAGCAGGAGGTCTTCAGCCTCTGTTCACACCCGCACTAACGTGACCAGACCACACCTCCTGTGATCGACGGAGGACGTCCAACGATCAGGCAGTGTAAATACTGACGCAGCAGTAACACTTGTTTTCATTATTATTTTTTAATAACTTCAACCATGAAACAGTTCAGCTCCTTCTGGACCTGGAAGCTGTAACTTTTTCTTTCTCCTCATTCTTTTTTTCAGCATTTTCAGCCTCATTCAGCAGCTCGATGGTCACTTCACACCTTCAGCAGGAAGTTGTTTATCGAGTGAACTGTGACCTTAGATCTGGTGGATTGTCTCTTTCAAAACTCTGTGTGTGTGTGTGTGTGTGTGTGTGTGTCGTACAGACTCTGAGCTGCGTTCACACTATGTTGTTGTTCTGATGAGATGCTTCCTCACAGCGTAATGTAGAAGTTGTGTCTCCTCAGTAATAGATACCACATCCTTTGTGTCTGCTGGTGTGTGTGTGTTTGTTTGTTTGTTTGTTTGTTTGTGTGTGTGTGTGTGTGTGTGTGTGTGTGTGTGTGTGTGTGTTGCGTCTCCTCCTGGATGGCCCTTGGTTTTATTCTCGAATCAGAAAACAGTTTTCAGAGACGAGTCCTTGATCTGAGTCAACTGGTAAAAACGTACCTGTCTCTAGCAGAGTCGTAACTCCTCCTCTTTTTCTCCTCTCCGACTCTTGGCTGAAAACAGGAAGTGGCTGATGAAACCAGACGATGATCAAAACACGACTATAACTAAAATTTAATATTTTTAAACTTCTCGGTCATTTGGTCCCAAATCAAAGGACAGATGTTTTCAGTTCCCACTCGTGGGATCTGTCAATAATCAAGACAAACGTTTTTAAAGAGTTATGACAGCTTGTGTCATGAGATGTCTCATGACATCATATTACCGCGACTACACGTACAAAGTAAACACCTCCTGTTGAAATGACTTCACGTGTTGCGTGCGATGTCCTAACGTTGCTTACTGAAAGCGATGTTGCTCAGAGGTCACCTCACCTGGAGGAGAGAGTCCGCCCTGAAAGAAAAGGTCACAGGTCGTCTGGGCAGCAGCTCGATACGACCCTTTGGTTTTGTTTAGCGACCTCTAGTGGCACTTCCAATAATTAGCGTTGTCTCTTTTATCCACGATGGTTTTTACCGTTGACGTAACAACGAAGGTGCGGTGCGCTCCTGTGGGTTGTATCCAGGTGGAGGTCGGAGGACTTGTTGACAGAGGGTCAAGAGACAGGACAAGTCTGTTTGACCCTGACGACCTTACCGCAGTGCCCCAGAGCAAGGCACCCCCCCTCTCTCTCTGTCTTTCCTCCTCCCTCCCACTCTCTCTCTCTCTCTCTCTCTCTCTCTCTGTGTAGGACAAACAAACAGGACTCTGATGATAAGAGTATAGATCGTACTGCTGATGGACGGGGTTTCCAAAGGATGGCAGCAGGGGTCGACCACTCAGTGGCCACACACACACAAGCACAGATACACACACACACACACACCCAGAGGACCTTCCCTCTGCTCCTCTCTCTCTCCTCCCCCCTCTATAACCCGCTCTGCGGCTTCCTGCTAATTAAATTCCTGCGCTGTCCATTAGACGGATAGAGTGAGCGGGACTGCTGACTCAACACAGGTAGGGCAGCTCCTCGCCGTAATGGCTCGGAGAGCTCGAGTGCCCGAGCAATTCATTTGGCCGCCCCGTTTTACACATCCCTGGGTCACCGCAGGCTTTCAAGGGTGTGGTGAGGGGGGAGGAAGAGAGAGAGAGAGAGAGAGAGGTTAGAAGCTAATACCGTCAAAAAGCTTTAATTCTAAAGCAGACACTCTGCAAGACCATGTCCTCTAAAATGTACTGACAGGCTCTTTCTATAGGCTCTGTCTCCCTCTCTCTCTCTCTCTCTCTCTCTCTCTCTCTCTCTCTCTCTCTCTCTCTCTCTCCCTCGTTCCCTTCATGTCTCGTCACCTAGTTCTTGTATAAATATCTTTAGCGTGAGTTTCAGCCTCAACAAGTTCTCAGACCTGTTCTTTATCAGGAAACTGCCCCGTCCGAGGGGTTGGTACGCAGTGACCCGTCCAGACGTACCTGCTGCTCCGTCCACACAGACTGTAAATAAAGATGGAGGACACGTCTCCACCTCCTCCAGAAGTGATGCTTAAATATCTCAGAAACAAACCGTGTCTTGAATCTGTGCAGAAGTGGAAGCTGCTGGTTGCCAGAGGAAGTGGGATGTAGGAGCTTTGAGGTGTATTACAGAACTAAATGACTTCCCCCTAATCTCTGTGAATAGTTTATGTAAAGTTTGAAATATAATATAAATATACAGAGTGAAACTCTCGTGTGTTTGAAGAGGAATCCTCAGATTGGTAGGATTTGTGTGGAATGAATCAGGATCTGAACGTGGTGAGGTGAATGTGTGGCTCTGTCCGTCGCTGCTGTAACTTCACACCTCTCTCTCCCGAGGGGGGGGGGGGTCGGGCCTGTATGCAACATGCAGCAAGTGCTATTTAAGAAGTGACAGCTAATAAACAATGAAGAATTTATACGAGCGCTGCAGGACAGACGGACGGTCAGAGGAGCTGCTGACTGGACGGTCCAACGCCTCCATCACATGACAACAGCAGCTTTACGGTCTCTGCTACAAGCGGTGGAGCAGCGTTCATCGTTTATAGAGCTGCGGGGGGGTTACAGTTGGATTATCTCTCGACTTCCCTGTAAATAATATTAATGTCTTAATTATTCTGCTTTTAATCTTCACGTTGATTCGTGGATTTTCAGTTTATTGCTCACATGGAGCTTCTGTTTTAACCATTAGCAGGTAAGAGTTAGCGTCGGAGCGAGCTGGTTAGCCTGTTAGCATTGGTTAACAGCTAACGGTTGTTGTCCGAGCATCTGCTTCCTGTCCGAGGTGTGCGACGTGCTTCAGAATAAAAGCACCAGTGCTTCTGCTTTGATTTGTTATTATAACAGAACTTTATTTTAATTGATTGTAACAGAACTTAATTTAAACGTATTATAAATTATACATATTTAACTTTACTTAAACGTTGTATTTTAACTATTGTCTGGCTGTAATCTTGTGATCTCACGAGTGTTGGGAACCAGAGGACACGAAACACATTTAAACGTGTCACAGGTCAAACATGATTTATTTTAGACGAACTTTTTAAACATTGTTCTGATTCCTAACGTAAGATAAGACTGAGCTGAAGGAATTTAACTTCGCTGAAAGAATGTTTGTAAGTTTATGGGTGAATTTGACAACATTTCCCAGAGTGCACTGAGGGGAGAGCTTGAGGTTTGTGGGACTGGATCAGAGTTAAAAAACAGCTGCTGAGCCTCATGGGAAGTGTAGTATGATGTAGTCATGGATTGTTCGTTTGTTTGAATCCTTGGCAGGTTCTCAGGCCTCCTCCTCTTCCTCCTCCTCTTCCTCCTCCTTCTCTTCCATCATCCTCGGCTCCTTCTATTATGTGGACTGAGAACGAGGAGGACACCCCCCACCCCCACCCCCCCACCCCTCCAACTCAGAACAAACAAGAAATTAGAAAAAACAACAACAACATCCAGTCGCCTCCTCTTGTTCCTTATTAGCATTTCAATCACTGCTCAGCCTCCGTTCTCCCTCCATCGCTGGGTGAGGAGGTGTGAGGAGAGTGTGTGTGTGTGTGTGTGGGGGGGGGAATGACCTGGAGCTGGAGGAGAAGAAGGAAGAACAGAGGAGGAAGACAGGGTGGAGAAGTTAGGGAAGGAGGAGGTAAGATGGGCTCAAGGATGGAGGACAGAAGAGGGATGAGGAAGGAAAGAAGACAGTAAAGATGAGTGAACAGATGAAGGAACAAGTGAAGAAGAGAAGGATGGATAAAAAAGAATGAGAAGATTTGTGAGGGAAGTAGACAAGGACGGAAGGTGGTAGAAATTAGGAAAGAAGGGGGGATGAATGAGTGTAGGGAAGCGGAGGAGTGCAGCTGCCTGCTCATTCCCACAGTCTGTCTTCCTCCAGGCTCGTTTGTTCTGGTCCAGACTTCATTCACTTTTTACCTCATTAACATCTCATCTGCATAACTTGTTGCTGCCCCCCCCCCCTCCCTGAAACAATGGCCGCCGGAGCGAGGAGAGCGTTAATCCAGAACGCCTCTGTGCTGCAGATAAAAGAGATCTGTGCTGTCCAACCACTCGCCTTTCTCCTCGCCAATTAAAACTCCTCTCAGCGGTGGCGGCAGCATCAGCGGAGCTCTCAGACGCAGCTCGCGGTTCATCCCGTAACAAGATGTGTGTGTCTGTGTGCGATGCCTCGCTCGTTGACCTCCCAGTGTTGTTTTACTTAACTCAACCTGCTGCGTTGACTGATTTGTGGAAATCCTGTTAAACTCCTGCAGGTGTCGGAGGAGCGGCGAGGTCGTGTGAATCTGTTTTGTTTTGCTCAGATTGAATCGAGCTGATGAGTTTGTGCCGCGGTTGTGATTCAGAGCGGCAGAGTTGTGTTTTCAGAGGCGGCGAGTCGGAGCAGGTGTGTGAGGAGGTAGCGGAGGAGGTGCAGTGGAGGGTTTCCAGGTTTCACCATCTCCTGGAGATGTGAGCCAGATGTTGGAGCGCTGGGGTTTGGTTGGCAAGCTGTCACAACCCCTGCCTCGATACGACACACACACAAACATGACCGCAGCTCCCGATTGTCCTCAAGGTCAATGTCCCCGCTCTGCGCACACACACACACACACACACACACACACACACACACACACACACACACACACACACACACACACACACACACACACACACATCCTCTCACCTTTAATAAACAGCTGACAGGAAGATGTTGCACTGAATCTGCAGAACTTCATGTCAGTCAGGTTTTTATCACTGAACAGTAACGGCTGAAGTTCTGAGACGTTACTTTTCCTTCATGTACGAAGACTCGTACACAAACCGTCACTCTTCATATAATTCCCTGCATCTCCTGAAAGTTCAGCCGTCGTTGATATTTCTTCTTTGTGTCTTGTTTTTACTGTTCACGCAGTCAGATCTACCCAACTCCTCTCTCACATCCTTTGTTGCGGTAATGAAGTTAACAGGGTGAAACTGCCATTTGGGATCTTTACCTGATGTGTTATTTCCCGTCCTGTGTTTGAATTGTCAGAAGGTTTCGTGTTTCAGTGTTTGGTCTCTGCAGAAGACTGCAGCTCAGCATGTTTTATGTATATTCAACGTTTCCTGTGAGTCGAGCTGAAGCGTCCTCTGCAGAGCAGCAGCTCCTCAGCTGCCTGTTGATGACAGACGCATTAGAGTCGGTGCGACTGTCGCTCGTGTTCACATGGTCCCTGGAAACTGAGTCCACTCATTCTGGTTTCACTCTTACTGAGGAGCGGAGCTGCCTCTGTTCTCTCATTCCTTCTCTTTTCTCTTTGTTACAACTTCTCAACTCCTCCTTTCTCCCCCTTTCTCTTGGGTGATTCAGCATTCAGAGGAGGAGGAGAGGAGGGAGTCCAGGGGAGAGAAAGTGATATTTCTATTTTGTGGGTTGGTCCTGTGCCGGGCTGAGCTGAAATGACAGGCTTAGGGGTGTATTATTACCCCTGTCCCCTCCTCCTCCTCCTCCTCCTCCTCCTCCCTCTATCCGTCCCTCTGCAGTGAGAGTGAGGAGGGGTGAGGGGGGGAGGCGGAGGATAATTTGTGTGGCTGTAGCCGAGCTGCTCTCTCCTGACCTGAGGAATAACTCAAAGTGGCGGCAGCCTCAGTTTGTTTTCTGGTGCGTGAGGAGAAACTCCAGCTCCCTCTGCTTTTACCGCCCAGTTATTATCCTGCTCCTCCTCCCTCCTTCCTTCACCTCCTCTCCTCTCCATCATTTTTCTTTCTTCCCCCATCCAGTCCTCTCATTTGTCTTCCCCATTTCCCCTTGTTTTTTCCGCTCCTCCTCTCTTCTTCTCTCCTCTCCTCCTCTCGTCCTGTCTTCCTCTCCTCCTCTCGTCCTGTCTTCCTGTGTCAGCAGCTCTTCAGTTAGCAGCAGTATTCAAGCTCCAAGGGCTTTTGGGGGAGACGGGCTTTAAGATGCCACCGGAGCAATTAGCTGCAGGCTCTATTAAAGCCTCCCCCACCCTCCCCCTCTCCTCCCCGTACCCCCTTCACGCCCTGCACTTAAATCACACTCTGCCAGTCGTCTTTAAGGTGGTCCAACTCCCCTCCTCCTCCTCCTCGCTCCATCCCGTCTCTGTCTGTCGTTTCCTGTCTGAAGTGAAGCACGAACACGAGACGCTTCCACAGTTTCAATCAAACTCATTTGTTTCTGTCCGGGAACAGAATCTGGTGAAAACACCTAAAAAGATGTTTTTCATATTTACTATCATATTGGCTCCACTGTGTGTGTGTGTGTGTGTGTGTGTGTGTGTGTGTGTGTGTGTGTTGCCGTTGATCAATGAGACGACTGAACAGACGTGTAATGTGAATTCATGTGTTCAGTTATCAGAGCATTGATCTGCACACACACACTCAGAGAATTGTGTTTTAATTTGAGCGCCACTATTGTTTTTTAAACAAAGTAGATTTTTATTCACTTACAATAAAAATCAGTAACTGTACTCGAGTATTTTTCTTCTAATTTTCTACATTCAGACATCGCCGGTGTGAGTAAACACTAGATATCATGACGACGAACGTTATTATCATCATCGATGTTTTTATTTCCGATTGTCTTCTTACAATCACAGACTAAACTAAACCTGTTGTGACAGTCGACACAGAAACGTTCAGAAGTCCGTTCAGTCAGTGAGACGAACGTGATGTTGGTTCATGTTCAGGACGTTCAGCTGAGTCGTTTTACATCGGCTCCTTTACGAGAGCAGCACATGTCAAACAGGCCGATCTCTCTCGTGACTCGTTGTCTCATATAATCATCTTTGTTATTCCTTCGCCTGCTTTCCCACCTCTCTGCTGATTAACCCTCGACACCGTTTGTCCCTCCATCTTTACGTTCTGCTCGCCGCTCCGCTATTGAGCTGGATTTTTGCAGATTGCCTTGTTGTAAATAAGTTAATTGGGCTCATTAAGCTTCAGAGGAGCAGCGCTGTGTGTGTGTGTGTGTGTGTGTGTGTGTGTGTGTGTGTGTGTGTTATTTGTCAGGTCAGAGTGTTCTTTTATTTTACTGACAGACAGAACTAGTGGGTTTGAACAGGTGACCTCACTCTGTCCTGACGTCACTGTGAGTTTTAGTGATGTCACTACACACAACAGATGCTAATGCTAATGGACAGTGCAGTGTGACTCATAATTCATGATGAAGAGGCTAAATTGCTGATTGTAGTGTGAGAGCAGAGGAAGAGGAGGCAGAGGAGTCATTCTTCATCCCCAACAGCTCGACAACAACAGAGCGGATCTTCCTCCAAGTTCTCCATTATCCCTAATAATGACCAATCATCTCCCTCTTTCTCTCTCTCCCTGCCCCCCTCCCTCGCTCCACCTCACCACATGATATTTAATCCGTCATCTTTGTTTTCAACACACAGAGCAAGCTGTTGCTGGCAGGGCCTGGAAGTGCTCAGGGCCCATCTGGAGAGCGGACACAGTCTTTTCTTTCTGTGTGTGTGTGTTGTCTGCTGTAGGGGATTGTAAGTAGCACTACGTGTGATGCGTTCACTGCCCCCCCCCCCCCCTTCGTTGGGCCTGGCGGGAGCAGCCGCAGGACGTCACAGCAGTTTGACCACGAAATAAATCGACTGTCAAAACGCCTCTGAGAGAAAAACCCACAGACCACACTGGTGTCTCACATTTCAACCGTACACTTATCGTACACGTTCCTTAAAGATTATTTTACTGCAGCAAGTTTTCTTTCCCTGCAAGTTGATTGAAGTTCATCAGAATGTTCTGAACACAGTGGACAGAAGGAAATCCATTTAAAAATCAACAGGAAGTATTGAAAGTTTCTGACACAAGTTAAAATGAGCCAAGTTATTAAATGTTAAAGGCCTGAATGAAAAACTGCCAAAATTAAACTCAAATATCTCGATTTCAAACGCTGCCATCTTGTGGTGGTGACGTTTTTTGCAGTCTGTGCCGTAGTGATCGTGAAGTGATGTGGTATTGAAGTCCCGCCCATACACACACCTGACCAATCAGCTGTCAATCATGACGTCTCAGCCTGTTTATGTCATCAAATAACTTGACACATGAAATCCCCTCCGACATGAGGTCAGTCTTTCTGACGAGGTTCAGAGGAAAATACGTTTTTCTCTCAGATCGAAGACAAATGGACGTCTGTCCACCCCCCCCCTCGTTCTCACCTGTAATTAATCTGATGTGTTAACGGCTGTCATCCTCGTCGACATGTAAATTAAACGCCACCACGTTTCCACGCACACCGACACACTCCGGTAGTGACGGGCAGCTCTAAGCTGATTACGTTTTCAGTTTTGCTCATTATTGATTGAGGAACAGGAACCACAGTGATTGCGAGTCCGTAATCACTTCAGGCTTTTATTAAAAAAACAGTAAAACCCACGACTGAGAGCTGCTAATCAGTGTGAGGTTCACTTTGAGCATCTGTGTGTGAGACCTGGGTTTAATTGTCCCTGTTGTCTTCTTCAGCTTCTTTACTGTCGTCTGTAGTGGTCCTGCTGAGAGCAGCACACACACACACTCATACACGTACACATATCTGTGTGTGTTTGTGTACATGTGTGTGTGTGTGTTGTGTCGACACGTCTCAACTTAGTTGCTCTAAAAGTTGGGACCTGATGTCAGAGGCTGTGGGAGGAGTTAAAATGACGTGTTGTCTACCATTTGGAGAGAACATGAAACGCTTCCCGACCACAGAACTATTTTATTTTGTATTTGTATTCGACGGTCACATTCTGTCTGCAGCGATTGTCTCCAGCAGAAATGACCCGAGCTACGTCAGTCGGTGCTTTATCGCCCCCAGCTGGTACAAAGACTGAACTAAATGCAGCTCACTTGTCATGAGGAGGTGATTCTGATCATCTGATAATCACGACCTCACACTGACCACGCTTCTCTGGAAATCTGAAAACACAACAGTGCCATCTTCTGGCCACAGCAGCTAAAACCAACACTTTCGATCGCACTTCCACGTCGAGTTGCTCGGAGCACGAAATGACCTCGAGTGATCGTTGGGCCAGAACCACAGACTGTTAATAAAGATGGACGACATGACAGCTCCACAAGAGTGAGGCTGAATCATCTAGATCGCCCCCTGGTGGCTGGCATAGGTCATAAACCAAACCTCCTCCATGTTAGCAAATGGGACATTGAACAAACTAAAAAAAGAGACTGTGACTCCACATGACGCCATCACCACAAGGTGGCGGCGTTCCTATCAGAGACATTTCAGCTTTATCTGTGGAGACGTGTCGTCATCTTAATCTTCATCATACTCACGTCTGCAAACACGACAACTCAGCTGACCAGGAAGAAACTTTTCTTCAACTTTAAACAAGGATTCAAAGAGAAGGTCTGAATGAAGCCTCGCTGAGAGTGAAACAGAGTGAGAGTGTGTGTGTGTGTGTGTGTGTGTGTGTGTGTGTGTGTGTGTGTGTGTGTGTGTGTGTGTGTGTGTGTGTGTGTGCGTGTGTGTGTGTGTGTGTGTGCGTGCTGGCGCCATATGAAGTGAGACCCTCCGGCTGCAGCCTCTCCTGCTGGGCCGTGAAACTTTAGAGGCATACATGATGAAACACACACACAGAGCACATGTTTCCAAGTGCACGTATAGGTGGTTACAGTGAGGACTCACGTGCACTCAGTGACCTGGGGCAGCACATTACATTTACAGTTACTGTGTCTCCTCCTCCTCTTCTGTAAGTTTAACATTCTCCTCCTCCCCTTCAGCTCTTCATTTTCCTCCTCATGTTTCTCCCCTTCCTTCTTTCCCTTTCTAATCTTCTTCATATTGTTGTCGTCTTTCTCTTCCTCCACCTCTTCCTCTCTTTTAGTCTGTGGCCGAGCTGCGTTTCAAAGATTGTTGAAGTCGACCTCACTGATCTCCTGCGTGTCCCAGAGTAACTTTAGTGTGAGGTCGAGCTGACTGTGTTCAGGTGACAGCAGCTTCTCAGTGTCTCCACATCTGCTCTTTAATTATCTGGACTCTGCTGGAGTGTGATGACACAACACAACACGTAGCACAACACGTAACACAACACGTAGCACAACACGTAACACACACTGAGCTGAAGGGAAAGAAGCTGTATTCGTCTTTTTCTGTTTTCTCCTGGTTTGAATCACTGAGTCAAACTGTTTGTTTTGTTGCTATGAATCGTTTCAGGTTCTTTTTATTTAGAGTGACTCTCAACACTTCAGTGCCCATGAGCACCTGGGGCAGGAGCTGTGAAACTGAAGAACTGTTGAACGGAGTCTGACGTTGAGAGGAGGGCTCTTCATAATTAACTGTTTAATCAACAGTAAAACTTTGAATTGATCAGTCGACCTGACACCAGATCCCCCCCGACACACACACACACACACACACACATGTGTTGTAACACTGAACCCTGGTCCATTGCTGCCCTTCACAGTGCAGCATTGCAGAGAGGTAGAGGTGTGTGTGTGTGTGTGCGTGTGCGTGCTGTGCCCTCATAAATAATTCCACTCCATATTGCTTTTAAACGATAGCATCCCACGGCTGGCCCGTCGCGGCGTGCAGCTCGCCCATAAATGATACTGTCACGGCTAATACACGGCTTCCATTATTAAGGAGGCATGGAGCGGGTGCTGCCGCAGCACTGCACCCTCCGCCTTCGCTCCACAGTCAAAACACAGCGTCAGGGCGGCCGCCACCGTCCTCTCAGCCTGCAGCCTGAATCAACAGCTGGACGGACAAACGGGCCGGATTCCTCAGGAGAAAGCTGAAGCCTCTGCAACGCCGTAGAGAAGAGCCTTGAGAGAAATCTACCCATAACCCCCTGCAGAAAGCTGCCAGGCGGGTAGATGGATGAGCGGCCGCCTGGCTGCTTAGCTGAGCCCAGCTTTCCCACTGTTCCCCAGAGAAGCTGTGACTCTGCAGAATGTACACAGTCCGAACCCGAGGGAGCGGCAGGTCTGAGAAAGCTGCTGAGACGTGACCGGCCGCTCACTGATACACCCGCGCTGTACTGAAGCTCTAAAGTGCCGTGCTGCTGCGCTCGGCCCCGAACATGTGGTCACAGCCCGGTGACGACTGACGCACCTCAGCTGGACCAGAGCACCAGAGCAGGCTGCTAACTATACGGGTCCACACGGGTCACAACGCTGGACGACACGTGTTAACCCTTGATGGTGCATGTGCCCAGTACTGAAAGTCATGTCGACAAATGTCACACAACATATCCGGCTTTCGTGCTAACATGCTCGCTGGGGGGGATATTTTAAGGTTCATCATTGTTTCACAAACCAGAAACAACATCGTGCTCCTGTTTCCATGTAGAAAACTGTCCACTGCACCAACGAGGCCCCGCGTCTCACGTCTTCATGACGACCAGAGGAATCAGAGGATGTTCTAACTCTCCGCTGGAAGAAACGAGAGAGAAATGAAAAAGAGAGGAAAGGTGGAAATAAGAATGGAGACTTGTGGAAACAAGTGTAAGAAAATAAATGAGCTGCAGCAGTGTTTAGAGAAAAGAGTGAGAGAGAGAAAAAAAGAGAAACATGCGTCCTCGAGAGACGCGCCCTCCTGCGACCTCCATGCATCGCCGCGATCTGATTCTCCCCCACAACTGATGCATTAAGGGGCCTCTGTGCTTTATGTGAGCAGAGCCGCGAGCCACGGCGGCCAGCGAACCTCTGCTCTGCACCAGGAAATGCTTCGGGGATCTGCTCGCTCTCTCTCTTTCTCTGCAGCCGTGGCCCTCGCTCTCCCACGGACTCTGGGAGACGGTTTTTTTATTTATTTTTTATCTCAGCTGCTCGGATAACAACCGTTAAGCTTCCAGCAAACCAGAAAGGCCCACTGCTGCCTCCGTTCACTGCGTTTGATTTTCTTTTCCTTAAGAGCAGAGACGAGAGCTCCACCAGCTTTTCGCTTTTGTTTTGTGATTTGTCGTCTTTCTGTCCGTCCGTCGTCTCTCAAGCTCCCGTCTGTGTCAGTTCAACTTTTAAAAAAGAGTCGTTCTGGAAAGTCCCTCTTTTTTCAGCTGCTTGTTTAAGTGTCTCTTGTGCAAATACCCCCCCCCCCCCCCCCCCCCCCTCCCCTCGAAGCGTTTCAGCTCTTTTGTCCGTGGTATTGCGGTGCGATGAAAGGTTGCACTAGGTGGCCGAGCATTTGATTTCTCCATTAAAAACCCACCGTTCAAAGTAATAACACAACCACCCCCCCTCCAAAATCCCGATTCGGCTCCTGCACGCATGTTTGATTGCGAGGATTAGTAAGACAAAAGGCCCAGCGGCAGTTAGTGGCGTCCTAATGAAACGCTGCAGCAGATAAATGAGCGCGCCGGTGTTTCCCTGCTCCGGAGTGACCGCCCCCCCGCCAGGATTAAGTGGACTCCTCCTGTTCCTTTTGTGCCTTCGTTTCCCAGCAGCACAATCGGCCCAGAGTCAGCGGCCAAATAGCGAGGAAACCCACCCACCCTCCTCACAGACCACTTTCTCTTTCTGTGGTATTTTTCTGTCCGAACACCCTCCTCCCCCATCTCACCCTCCTGCCTCGCCCCGGCTTTGTAATTAATTTGTTTGCCTCCATTCTCTCAGTGTGAGAAGTGAATAAGTTAATGATGATGATAAGGTGGGACAGGTGGTGATGACAAAAAACATTCTAAATAAATCAGCGTGACGGTCGCAGCGTGAGAACCAGGAAGTAGGTGAGTCTCAAGGCCGTAAACTGCTTCATATAAAGTCTGGCCTCAAAACCTTTTTACACCAGAGACCAATAATCCAGCTGCATCTTGATTCACGCTCGGCGCCCGAGTTAAAAAATGAACAAGCTACTTTAGTCCGACAGAAAAAACGAATGAACAACAATTTAACTTTTATCAACTTTTTCAGACTGTTAACGTGCTGTCAGGTTTGCTTCAGTTTTTTAATATTATTTTAATAGTATTTTAATATTTCTATAAAACTTAGTGTGTCAGATTCAACTTCCTGCGTCATGTGTGTTAGAAAACACAGACGTGACTGCTGACGTGTCACAGATCAGCTGTTTGTCATCGATGTGAGGCTTCAGAGTTTTCAGGGTAGTTGAGGTTTGCGTGTTTGCAGTTCACCCAGGTTGTGTGTTTGTTGTTGAGAGACACACACACACACACACACACACACACACACAGGCACAGGCCCTGGAGGGAAGTGCATTGATAGGACAGAGGCATGCTGGGAGCTGAGGAGGGAGGTCAGTGTGCCACCCGGCCTGACTGACTGACCTACATACCCCCCCGCTGCCTGGTCACACACTCACCTAAACTGACCCCTCGCCTCCCCTCGCCTCCTCTCGCCTCCTCTCGCCTCCTCTCTCCTCCTCTCTCCTCTCCTTCACTTCTCTTCTTTGTGTGTCACTTGTTCATCTCTCTGGTGTCTGTGCTGTCGTCTGTAGCTCCGTCCTGCTCTGCTCTTCTCACTGTTACATTCTACAGCTCTCTGCCTTCAAGACCTGCAGTGCTTCTCGTTGGGACTCGTTGATCCATCACAAGCTCATCTCCAACCTGTGACCAGCTCTGGTCTTGTTGCTCTTGTCTTAAGAGCTGGACAACCTCCATGTCTCTTAGAACCTGTGTCTTCTTCTTTCTGACCCACTGAGACTCACTCAAGCTGTTTTCAGACAGGACCTTTCTTCAGAGTTTGTCTTTCACATACGAACAACACAGATTCTTCCAGGGTTGCGTTTCATATCTGCCCTTTTTGTTAACAGATCAGCTGCAGATCAGCTGCAGATCAGCTGCAGATCAGCTGCGCTGGTCCTCAGAGATCTTTCGACAGCAGGCTCTGCCTTTCTTTCTCTGAAGTTAAACCCCAGAAACTGGTGTTGGTCCCATTGGGACCTCTGATCTGTCCTAATAAAGGATTCTCTGCTGTTCTTTATGCCAAAGTCAGACTACAAACTTCCAAACTTTCCACTAGGAGACATTTGTTTGGTCTCCAAATGTAATCCTGTCTTCATCCTGTCCTGAACTCTGATTGAGTGTCGTTGTCACAGATTGATGAGCCTCTCACTCACTTCAACAGTTCACACACAGTGATTGGCAGCTGCCAATCAAATACCAGTTGGGCTCCGATCTGGGGCTTTCATCAGCAAGTGGAAAATCTGCTTCTCTCCTTGTTAAGGTTCAGTTGTTTGGATTCATCAGGACGTTTCAGTTGCACCTGGAGACTCACTGTCCCATCGAGGACTCACTGTCCCATCGAGGACTCACTGTCCCATCGAGGACTCACTGTCCACTCGAGGACTCACTGTCCCATCGAGGACTCAGCTTCGCTCCCTCTGACTTTGAATTTCAGAAGGTATCCGTTGTCGCATTACATCCTACGAACCTTCCTTTGTGTTCACATTGTTTTTTTACAACTCGCTGCTTGTTGTGTGGTCGTTGTTATCAACCTCCATGGGGACGGAACACTCCTCAACTCATCCCCCTTCTTCTCCTTCTCTGTCTCACATGTTTCCTCCTCTTCTTTTTCACTCTGATCAGAATGATCCTGATTAGCGACGCCAACTTTGCCTTCGCTGCAATCTGACCCTGACCCTGTTATTCTCAATCGCAGCATGTCTGCAGCTCACACACACACACACAGACACACACACACACTCACACAGACACACACACACACACACTGCTTATCTCACATACTTGTTGAAGACAGACAGAGAGGAGGAGGAGATCAGTGAGGAGGGAGGGAGAGAATCAGAGGAACATAATAACATCTTTGTTGGGGCGAGGTGGAAAATGATCGTCCCATTGCGAAGCGTCTGTGCAGCTGGATCACATCTTCATCTTTACTATCTGTCTGGCTGGTTGTCTGGCTGCTGGACGGACAGACAGACTTTCTGACTGTCTGTGTAGCTGCCGGGCTTGTGTCCTCTCCCCTCTCTGCTGTTTCCCCCCCCCCCCCTTCTTCGTTCCTGCAGTCGAACCGAAGCAGCGGCCGTCCTCTGGGGCGTAACGAGGCAGGGTGGGGTGGATGGGTGCAGGGCGGGGGGAGGGAGGGTCAGAGGGGAGGAACATGAAGTCCTGTGCGGGGGTTGGATGTTGGGTGGGGGGAGGGCGGAGGGTAGTTTTGGAGGGCAGGAGGGCAAAGCCGGGGGAAGATGTAAGCCTCCGCCACAGGCCCTGACAGCCACACAGGAAGGAGATCACAGGAGATCAGCCCACCGCTGCTTCAACATTACACCCCCCCCATCCCATCGCCCACAGCGCCCCCTCCTCCCTGTGAGGCCTGTCTGCTTCCTCTGGAAAGAAAGAGGAGCGGTGGAAAAAGAAACACACTGTACTTTCAGATCAGAACTGTACGTTCCTCCTGGTCATAAAAAAACTCGCAGGTCTCAGGTTTGGTTTTAAGATCTGTTCACTCAGTTCTGCAGCGTTTCAGAACGACGACTTTCAAACCTGCACTTTATGAAGATGAGGACGTTTTCAGATTTGTCTGCAGGAAACAAACAGAAACCACAACGTACAGAGAAAGAAAGGGTTTGGACTGATGCTCATACACAGACGTGACACTTTCACATCTCAACCCAGTCAAACCTCTGCAGCTTAGATTTAATAAGAAAACATTTGTTCCACCAACAGACGTGAAGAGAAGTGGACTACAAGTCCCAGAGAGACATCGTTCCATCCAATCAGACGCACTCTTATTATGACCTAACTGCTGTAAGACGACATCTCGAGATCAGTGGCGCGTTGACTCTGTGACTTTTGATCACGAGCTCTGTTTTAACTCGTCCGGTTGTAGTACGATGAACGTGCAACAACAAAGTCAGATCTCCAGCCTGAGTGGCGACACCCAGGAGAGTTGACACACAGGAGGATGGCGGCGGAGGATAAGGATGGAGACTTCTTCTATCGCACCGAGTAAACAGCAGAGCGGGAGGAATGTGACAGCTCGCGTCTGTTCAGTGTCCAGATAAATCCCAGTCCTGCCACCGTCTGCAGGAAGAGCTGTGTACGTAACCTCTGACCCCGGGAATCTGAATCATCTTAGTTATAAAGTCATTCATTTAAAGAATTTTCACAAAGTCGACGTCTGTGTTCATTCCCACACTTTCCCTCCACCGGCTGAACCTCATCACTGCTGCTGCTCACTGTGTGTGTGTGTGTGTGTGTGTGTGTGTGTGTGCGTGTGTGTGTGTGTGTGTGTGTAATTTCACTCCTGATTTTGCAAAGTTAAAAATAGCCGCAGCCTGTTGATAAGCTCAGTTCAGCCCCCATAATGCTGTGCAGCAGAGCGACACCCCCGACCCAAATCTGTCCACCCCAACCTGAACTGATTAGAGTCCAAACCTTGGACTACACTGCACACACACACACACAGACGCCCACACACACACACAGACACACACACACATGCACTAGCACACACCCTTGCGTATGTTTTGTTTGTTACAGCAGATGATCATGTTTTTTATTGGGGACTAATTTCTCTGGTAGATTCATCCACAGGCAGCTTTAAAAAATGTTATGAAATCTGACGTCAATTCAACTGAATCATAACAAACATAATAAAAGACAGTGGGTCTGACAGATGTTTTATAAATGTTTTGTTTATGTGCAAGAGCATCATGGGAAATGATGGCAGACGAGATCATAACCGTCTCTTGACTGTGGTCGATCACTTTAACAACTTAAACTCACTTTGCTGCTGTGATTCCGCCTCAACACAAAGAGGTCAAAGGTCAGACGGGTCAAGGTCAAGTTCAGCTTAGAGCAGTGTGTGTGTGTGTGTGTGTGTGTTCATGGTTAAACAGCAGTGAGGACATTAACCCTGCAGTGCTTTGGTTTTTCCTGCAACTTAAGTTTGGGGCTTTGTTTTCATTTCAAACTGTGTGTGTCAGAGGGAGCGAGAGGCCAGAGCGAGGGCTAAATCTGTTGCTTATAGCCTCGCTCGCTCTCTCGCTCGCTCCAGCAGGCAGCCTTGGCCCACAGAACGACAACAAAGGCGAGTGTTGGAAAAGGTCGCTGCCGCTCCGACATCCAGTCGAGCTCCAGTTGGCTCGATGGGGAGGGAGGGAGGCTCCGTGCCATGTTGGCCCGCAGAACAGGAAACAGCTGAGAAAGAGAGAATCATAGAGTAAACACTCTGCAGCCATAACATGAATACACACTCACTTTATGGCCAAATGTGTGCAGACACTTGGCCGTTCCCCCTGGTTTATTCTCGTCCCTTTAGTTATATTAATGTCTCAAAGAAAGAAACTTGAGTGACCTCAGCCCCCGACCGACACCCCCCGGCATGAACTGGAACACCGGCTGTGAGCCAGATCAGAGCTGGACCTCACTGATGCTCTTGTGTCTGAATGGGAACAAATCCCTGCAGCCAGGATCCAAAACAGCAGCAGATTAATTCCCATGGTGCAACAGTCAACAGGCACACGTGGTGTCATGTGACGAATAAAAAACTGCAGTTATGTAACTGCAGGCTTCTTATGGGTTTTCTAACATGGACGTATTGAATAGTTTAGGATTATAAAGAATTACTTAGAATAAACGTCTACATGGAATGGATTCCATTAAGATTTTTAAATCTAGTATCAACCCACAGTGACGTCATCCATTGGTCTGTGAGCGGCTCTTCAGTTTTGTCCAGCACCATTTTGCTTTTGGAACCAGAAGTAACCATATTTGGAAGTGGGGGGTGGAGCCTGACTGAGAGTGTCAGGACAAGTACACGCCCATCGGACGGTACCAGCTGTCAATCACACTGTGGTATCCACCCCCCATCCGTCAGGTGCTTCATGGTCTATTTGACTCTAATTTACTAAATGAACATCAGCTGCACTGAAGAAGACTTGAACCTCGTAGACTTCTATAGAAACAACCAGTCGCCCCCTGCTGGTCAGAATACAGAACACAGGTTTCAGACACTGAACCGTTGGCTTCACTTTCTGGACCTGGAGTCTGTGTTCTTATGAAGTCTGTGATTGACAGGCTTCTCACTAGTAAACAACTAATCAATTAAAGCCTCACAGTTTTATTAAAATCACCCTGGAGGAGGATCCACTGTTCTGGAGAACCAGGTCCTGACACTCGAGTCTGATGCACACAAAACATCATGATCATGGGTTTTTTCTTTAAACGTTTACAGTGATTGTTTTATCGCTGTGCTCGTTAAATGACGTCCAGATGTTCTGAGTCGACTCGTCCAGTTCAGACCTGATCATGGACTCATTGATATTTGATTGATATAAATTTATTACACTGTCATTTATCAGCATCTCTCAGTAATCTGTTATAATCTGTGTGTGTGTGTGTGAGTGTGTGTGTGTGTGTGTGTGTGTGTGTGAGAGTTAGATTTGACTGCAGCGTGCACACCAGCAGCCTTATTACTAGGCAGAGGGCAGAGCAGGTTAATGAGACACTATTGACTTATTGTCCTGAGCCAAAGACCATTCACACACACACACACACACACACACTCACACACTCACACACACACACTCACACACACACTCACCTGTGCGTTTTAGCTTGTTTCAGACCAGTTTGGACTTTTTCTTGAATGATCCTGAACACTTGACGTCCTCTGCTGTTTTAAATTTCTTTCATTTAAAACTCATATATGAATTTTGACTATTTCAACTCTGACATTATTCTTTTTATTTTTCGATCGTCTTCTGTGTTTTAAATAACTTTCCTAAACTTCCCTGATCTGTAGTCTCAGGTTTATGTCCTGACTAAGTGGATTGTTCTGTTCAATACCCATGAACCTCGGCTACAACTCTGTTGTTATAGTCGTAGTAACCTGTTGCTGTGGTGAATGAACTGATCCAGGATCAGTCAGTGAGCTGATTTGATTCATCTTCTAACTCAGGCGCTCGTCGTTTGTTCTTCCTTGAGTCAGTTTCACGTGTGATCCCTGTAGAGAGGGAAGTGACACTGAGCGCTGTCAGGGAGGAAAATCACCAAGAGGAGAATGTGATGTAGGTTTGTATTTAAAACATGAATCTTCAGAATCGGAGTGTTTGTCTTTTAACAGAGGGCGAGGTGTCAGCGTTTGTCTGAAGAGCTGCAGTGTCTCATACCAAAGACTGTGTGTGTGTGTGTGTGTGTGAGCGCTGGTGGTCTGGGCTGTATTCATTATTTAGTGAGAGCTATTACTGGGGATAAGAGGCTGCTCTCTCTCTCTCTCTCTCTCTCTCTCTCTCTCTCTCTCTCTCTCAGGACCGTATCGATTGCTTTAATTGCCCCGAAAGATTGTCAACTCTTAAGATAGATATTAAAGCGCCGACGAGGCTCAGCCAGGATGCAAGGCAAATGGAGCTAACAGCTCTGTGTGTGTGTGTGTGTGTGTGTGTGTGTGTGTGTGTGTGTGTGTGTGTGTGTGTGTGTGTGTGTGTGTGTGTGTGTGTGTGTGTGTGTGTGTGTGTGTGTGTGTGTGTGTGTGTGTGTGTGTGTGTGATGGGGTGAGGATAGAGGATTGGCTGAGCCCAAAGTGGGATGCAACATGTCCCAGGCCGCCTGTCGTGCAGCAAGTGAGGCCTTGCTCCGCCCGATCAATAACATCCTTGTGAACACACGAGGTGCTCTGCAGCAATCACGGACAGGAAGTAAAAAGAAAAAGAGAGAGAGGGAGCGAGAGGAGAGATGGGAGGAAGGGAGGTGGAAGAGGAGGAGCAGTGTTAGCTGCCAGCCGGTTTGTCCTTTGTTTGCAGATCAATATGTTTGGGAAAAAGTTGTTATCCACTCGGTAGCTAGATGTGACTGCTGGTGTCCCACATGGTCATGGCTCAGAGAGCACACGGATCACATGGGGCTGTTATCTAGTTGGTGGCTCAGATGAGGGAAAGTGTGTGTGTGCACGTGTGTGTGCACGTGTGTGACAGTGATCTGTGTAACCTGCCATCCCAGATGAGCGAGGTCAGCTGAGGTGATT
This sequence comes from Paralichthys olivaceus, assembly GCF_024713975.1. Classification (NCBI taxonomy): domain Eukaryota; kingdom Metazoa; phylum Chordata; class Actinopteri; order Pleuronectiformes; family Paralichthyidae; genus Paralichthys; species Paralichthys olivaceus. The sequence continues at coordinate 570,226 of NC_091095.1, read as the reverse complement.
GACAGCAGCGACCCCGCCGCTCGCTCTGTTGCAGACACGTCATGTCAACATGCCTTCATTTAAAAGTTAACTAAAGTCCGTCAACATCACCTGATGATCAGCATCTTGAAACGAGCGTCAGACCTTCAGACATTCGAGGGATGTTCTCCACCCTGTGCCACCACTACCTCACCATCGGGAGCTGGTTCAATCGTGTTTGCAACTAGAGATAACTGAATGAACTGGAAGTGAAGCATTGAACTGTTGACACGAAGTTTAACTGATGAACAGACTTTACAGGGAACTCTTATCTTTATAAAGGATTTAATCAAGAGGATAACTTATGTAAATCATGCAGATTTCAAATTACTTAAATATTCTGTGCAATGAAAAAGAAATGACTTCATTGAGAAAAATAATCCAGCAGGCTGCCTTTAACTAAACCAAACGGCACTTGAAAGACAAACACAGATGAGTTGAAGAATAAAGTTTATCACAGATATAAGACGAGCTCAGAAACTTTCACTTCCCTTCCAGAACATAAGTTGCTCATCAACAACCAATCACAGCCTTGATCATCCCACCAGAGTTCTGCCCTCTGAACATTTGACTGATTGAAATCTGAATAGTTTCTCTTCTGTCGTCCGACTCTTCCCCTCAGGACGTTTGTTGTCTCTCTTCCTAGAAGGTCGGAGGTCGGCGGTTCTCTCCCGCTCGATGAGAATATGGGCTAAATGCAGAAACCCGGTCGGGATTAACCTGGTGACTCACTTAGCGTTGTTCCACCGTTTGACCTCAGCTGAGCTGCTGCTCTGTCGACACATTTGGTTTTGGGCGACTTCCCTTGGTGTTGACGTCTGCCGAGATGTTCGGGGAAGTGAAGCTGTAATCCTTCTATCAACTAATCCATAAACTAAAGCTCGGCCACAGACGAGTCTTTGGAAGTGTCGAGGTCAAACTTCACTTCTCAGCCTCTTTGGCTCAAAGTCGTGGTTTCGGGTAAATTTTGTGTCTGGTTCAGTCTCGGCTGTTTTCAGAGGAACACCAGTGAGCAGCATGTATGTAACACGTATGTAACATGTAGTGTAACATTGAGCAGCTGAAGAGGAGGAGACCCAACCCAGAGATAAAGGAGGAGAACTGGACTCATGTGTTGTGAGAGAACCATGAATCTCGTCTTTTATCTTCTCATGTCACTGAACCTCTTTCTCCTCGACGTGGTGGAGGTGACGAGCTGTCATTCTCTGTCGTAGTCTGAGGCTGCAGGAGTCCATTTGGGTTTGGAGAGGAGACGCAGCTGAGGAGGAGACGCAGCTGAGGAGGAGACGCAGCTGAGGAGGAACGCTCCGACGCGATTAGGGAGGAAATCCTCGAGTAATCCAGCAATCCTTTGATTTAAAGACATTAACCTGAGCACAGAGGAGGAGACACTACTCTCCTCGATTCACCTCCTTCACCTTCACCTCCCCCCTTCACCTTCACACTTCACCTTCACACTTCACCTCCCCACTTTATCTCCTTAGCCTTTTCACTTCACCTTCACACTTCACCTCCTCCACCTTCACACGTCACCTCCCCACTTTATCTCCTTAGCCTTTTCACTTCACCTCCTTCACTTCACCTCCTTCACTTCACCTCATTCACTTCACCTCCTCCACCTTCACACTTCACCTCCCCACTTTATCTTCTTCACCTCCTCACTTCACCTCCTTCACCTCCACACTTCACCTCCCCACTTTATCTTCTTCACCTCCTCACTTCACCTCCACACTTCACCTCCCCACTTTATCTTCTTCACCTCCACACTTCACCTCCCCTCTTCCTCTCCTTCCCCTCCTCACTGACCTTTGACCTGCGTGTGTCATGAGGAGGTTCGTGGTTTAATCAGCAGAAGTTTGGATCAAAGTCTCTTTGATCGTCCGTCTGTTGTTCTCAGTCAGTTACCTGACGTGACCTCGGTCTGTGGTGTCATGTTACACTGACGTCTTCACGTGTCCCCGCCGCTGCTCCTCACTGTGTGTGTGTGTGTGTGTGTGTGTGTGTCTGTGTGTGTGTGTGTGTGCGTGTGCGTGTGTGTGCGTCTGTGTGTGTGTGTGTGTGCGTGCGTGTGTGTCTGTGTGTGTGTGTGTGTCTGTGTGTGTGTGTCATGTGAGGACAGTGTGTGTGTGTGTGTGTGTGTGCGTGTGTGTGCGTGTGTGTGTGTGTGTGTGTGTGTGTCATGTGAGGACAGTGTGTGAACAGGTTGAAAGGGAACAGATCAGAGACTCTGAGCAGGATCAGGTCAAGTCCAATTCCAAGCACAGAGGAGATTTAACACACACACACACAGACACACACACACACACACAGACACACACACACACACACACAGACACACACACAGACACACACACAGACACACACACTGAGGTCAGACAGTCTGGATGGGTCAGGTCGGCTCCGTGTTGTCGGCCTGCTGTGTCTTGAGTGTGGTTTAGCAGCGGGGGTCACGGGGGTCACGGGGGTCAGGTCGCTGTGACTCCGCCCCGTCAGCTTGTGGAAAACATGATGAAGAGTTTGTCACTGTGGTGGGAGGAGCCTCAGACGTCTTCTGGTGATAGATGAAATCTGTCGTCATCGAGCAGCAGGAACCTGTTGTTCGGTTTCTTTCATGATTTAAACTCATTTGTTTGACGTCCTGGTTTTTGCCTCATCGACCCATGTAGCGTGTGCTCTCCAGGTTTCCATGGTGATCTTCATCACGCCACTGTTTCCTGTTCTGTTCAGGTTTTTAATTCAGAACCAGAATTTTACCACTTCGTTACAAAAGAAGAGACAAAACCAAGCTGCAGGTTTATGGATGAAACAGTCGGAACATAAAGTTCCTCGTGTTGATTATTTTCTGCAGCAGAACTCACGATGACGGAAAGTGAAGTTAGATATTTTCTCTTCTCCAGAAGTTTCTCGTTTTTTCTCGTTTCTAATTGATTCTTTGAGCGGAGGTGGATTTCAGGAGCGTCGTCAGTTCTCGTGTTCGCTTCACTCGCTGTCTTCTTCCTGCACTCACATTAAAACTGCTCCCGATCCCCCGTCCAAAAGATTTCAGTGTGACCTTGCTGCGTTCCTCCACCAGCCTTCCCCACTCATAAGTGCTTAGGATAATTTATATATAAAGTGTGTGTGTTGGGGGGGGCGGGGGGGGGGGGTTGAAAAATGGCCATTTCCATCTTTAGGTGGCCGAGGCTCTCCATTACCAAAATGGGCTGAGTCACTGCACCGCAAGAATTTTAATGAGAAGCCCGGGCCCACCCCGACTCTCTCTCTCTCTCTCTCCCCCTCTCTCTCTCTCTCTACCCCCCCTCTTCCTCCCCCTCTCTTTCATCCAGCTTCTTATCTCATGATGCAGCAGATTATTCCATTGACTTATTCAAGGGCCTGCACTTTATGATCATGAATTTTACTGTGCCGGGGCTGAACGTGTCCTGCACATCTACTCAGCTGCATCGCCTCCTCCCCCTCCCCCTCCCCCTCCTCGTTACGTGCTACTTTTCATTTTACATAGAAAGAACACGTGGCTCCTCCTGCGTCTAGTTAACAAGAGACGTGACGACGATGGCGAGAGTCTGACCTGAGACATAGATCTACTGACAGAAAATCCAAGCGCTTGGTGAGATTGGACTCAGTTTGATGCTGAGGGTGACAGAAGTTTGAGTTAGAAAAACTCTACACAACAAAACCAAAGTAGAGTTTGAGAGTTTGTGACAGAGACACAGTAAAGAAGCAGAAGTTGTGTGTTGAACACCAGCTGTGGTCTCCTCCTCCTCCTCCTCCTCCTCCTCCTCTGCTGGATCAGTGTTTCAGGTCGGTTTAGTTTTGTTTCCTCCACCTGCTGCCTCCTGAGTGGACTTCAGTCTGATCTCTGTAGAAAAGTTGCTGCTGATATTTTCTGCAGCAGATGTTTGAAGTCAAACTTAAAAACATTCAAACAGCTTCGTGGTCAGAACCACAGCTGCCTCCTTTACATTTAACATCATCAGAGACTGTGATTAACACGTCAGACACTTTACTACAGGGCTGCAGGAAAAGAAACCTTTGTGTCCCCACATCCAGAACCTCCAGAACATGTGAGGAACATGTGAGGAACATGTGAGGAACATGTCCAGACTTCAGTGCAGGTGTGAAAACGACACAGATCCTCTAAAACCAGCTGACATGCAGCAGATAACGGGGCTCTGTGGCTCCTCTGTCTTTGGTCCCAGGGATAAAGTCAAAATGTTCCCAGCATATAAACTTAAAAAAACAGATAATGGAGAGAAATGACGCCGTCCTCTCTTCATCCTCTGTCCAAGCATCTGGTCTTCATCACATTCCTTATTGAATTATGTTCATTTTTCTCCCGAACAAACAAATCAGCAGAATGTGGGTTCAGCTGCAGCCAGTGACTCGCACACTGTGTGTGTGTGTGTGTGTGTGTGTGTGTGTGTGTGTGTGTGTGTGTGTGTGTGTGTGTGTGTGTGTGAATTATTCTCTGGGGGGGCATTATAAACGATCATGATCTCTAACGTTTGTTAACGCTCCAACTTTAACCTCAGTTGGTGTCAAAAGAGGTAAAGTAGTGACACAGTGTGCCCACTGCCCACACACACACACACACACACACACACACACACACACACACACATACACACACACACACAGACACACACTAAATCTCCCCCTGTGCACAGCCCCCCCCCCCTGCAGACAGGAAAAAGCAGCTCTAAATCCCCTCCAACAATAATGAGCCTAGCACTGGAGGATCAGCCACCTTATCCTCGCTAAGGTTGTTAGCGCTTCAGAACAAGTCACTTGCTGTCCACCCCCCCACCCCCCCGCTGCTGTAAGTACTTTACAAGGCAGAGCAGATGTTCCTGCTCACAAAGCGTCGAAAGTCTTTTATTTTTTTCTGCTTGTTCCCTCTTGAAAAATCCACCTCTGACGAGATGAGCACGGCGATAACCCCAGTTATTAGCGGGCGATTACAGAGAGAGGCCCAGAGGTCGAGCAGGTCGACGGACCGCCGGGTCACAATCATCACATCCGATAACTGTGGAGGAGTTTAGACCCTGACGGGCTGATAACACGACACCGCTCACGTTCCAGAAACACTTTATTTTACAGCTCCTGTGACGTCTCAGTGCTGAGACGCTTCACAGAGTCAATACACAACATTTGTTTCTGTCTCACTGAATTACACATGATTTACTTTATACACAACAGAAACGTTAT